>NW_022680999.1:0-49654 GCF_009764315.1 Trachypithecus francoisi | reverse complement strand
AAGTCCCCAAACTAATACTTTCAAATTTTACTTTTAAAACGGGGATTGCACCCCTTACCTAGTACTTAATATTACCTTCTAGTATGCTGTTCTCTTAAATGTGGTACTAAAACTATAGATGACAATACTAACATCTTTGCCATGCAAACCTTGGAACCCCAAGCAGCCCTGCCTGAGTATGCTCAGACAGTTGCAAAGTGGTTCCACTCCTCTCACCTTGGGGTCCACACCTACCCCCACTATACCCCTGATCAGCAGGAAGAAGTTAGAGTGGTCTTCACACTTTTTCCATCTTCATTATCCAACACCTTAAGATTAGGGTGTTATAAATCCAAAGAGAAGGATTGAAGCGACCATTGCAAAATTATAACAGTGAAACAGATCTGGTCTAACCAATGCCATCTTCTAACCTCCAACTGTCCTTGTTCATTTCTGGGAAAGGCTGAACTAACTTTGGGAGGAATTAGTTTAGTTCAAAACAAAGACAATAACAAGCCCTTTCCCAAAACAAACCTCCTTCTGTCTGGCGACTAAACTGCCTTTTTAGGATTAACAAATTAGCCACAGGATTAAAAAGTATGATTTAGGAGTCATGCAGCTAGAGGCCACAAGATTCTGACCCTCCCTAAACTGCTCCCAAGATCAGTGCTTGAGATATTTTGCAGACCCTGCATTTGATGGATCAGCTGATACCACCCAATCGATAAACTGACTCATCTGATCTTGTGGCTTCCACACAGGAACTGACTCAGTCCAAGAGAACAGCTTCAATTCTCTATTATTTCATCTTCGACCCAACCAATCAGCACTCTTGACTGACTGGCCTTCCCCCACCCACCAAATTATCCTTAAAAACTCTGATCCCCAAATCCTCGAGGAGACTGATTTGAGTAATAGTAAAACTCCAGTCTCCTCCAAGCCAAAAAAAAAAAATACTCCATTTGAAAGTCCAAACCTAAAAATAAATAAGGGAAAGTATCCTTTTTGACTTCAGGTTAGGAAAACATTTTAAAGCATATCAGAAAAACAGTAAAGAGAAAGATTGATACATTTAAAATCCATCAAATTTGAGAAGGTCTGTTTATCAGAAGACACCATGAAGAAAATTAAGAGGCAACCTACAAACTTATAGAAGATAACTGAAAATCATATAACAAAGAATCAATATTGGGGGTATATAATGAACTCATACAAATCAATAAGGAAAAGACAAATTGTTCTACAGAAAAAATGGTCCAATAATATGAATGGGTATTTTTTAAAGAGAAATTATTAATGGCCTATAAAACATGAAAAACTGCTCAATCTCATTTGTAATCAGAGAAACACAAAATTAAAAACATAATAATAAGAATTTTACAACCGCCAAATTGGTAATAAATTGAAAGTCTATTAATATGAAGTATTGGTGAAGATGTGGAGCAAAAGCTTTTATACTCTGCTGAGAAATTGGTAGGAACACTTTGGAAATGTTGAACACGTTTATTCTCTATGATCTTGTAGTTCCAAACATATATATACACCCTAGAAAAATTCTTGAACATGTACAACAGACATATACAAGATTGTTTCATTCTTTCTGTCTCTCCCAATCCCTAACATCAATAGTAGTGTCAACAGTAGCACCTGTAATTGCAAAACCTGGGAACAAACCAAATATCCCCAACAGACATAGTTAAATTATAATATATTCATACATGGAATACACTGCTGAAAATGAATTAAATACAGCTACATGCATTACATAAAATATCTCAGAAATATGTTGGGCCGGGCACGGTGGCTCAAGCCTGTAATCCCCACTTTGGAGGCCGAGACGGGCGGATCACGAGGTCAGAGATCGAGAGACATCCTGGCTAACACGGTGAAACCCGTCTCTACTAAAAATACAAAAAACTAGCCGGGCGAGGTGGCAGGCGCCTGTAGTCCTAGCTACTCGGAGGCTGAGGCAGAGAATGGCGGAAACCTGGGAGGCGGAGCTTGCAGTGAGCTGAGATCTGGCCACTGCACTCCAGTCCGGCGACAGAGCGAGACTCCGCCTCAAAAAAAAAAAAAAAAAAAAAAAAAAAAAAAAAAAAGAAATATGTAAGGGAATAAAGGAATTCATGGTATCTTTTCATCCATAGAATGTAAAAACATAAAACTAAACAAGATTTTGTATAAAGATATTACACACAATTTTTACAACTGAAAACAAGGAGTGAGGAAAGGATCCAGTTTCAGCTTTCTACTTATGGCTAGCCAATTTTCCCAGCACCATTTATTAAATAGGTTCTTTCCCCATTTCTTGTTTCTCTCAGGTTTGTCAAAGATCAGATGGCTGTAGAGGTACGGTTTTATTTCTGAGGACTCTGTTCTGTTCCATTGGTCTATATCTCTGTTTGGTACCAGTACCATGCTGTTTTGGTAACTGTAGCCTTGTAGCATAGTTTGAAGTCAGGTAGCGTGATGCCTCCAGCTTTGTTCTTATGACTTAGGATTGTCTTGGCAATGCGGGCTCTTTTTTGTTCCATATGAACTTTAAAGCCGTTTTTTCCAATTCTGTGAAGAAACTCATTGGTAGCTTGATGTTTAGAGACTTAAATGTTAGACCTAATACTATAAAAACCCTAGAAGAAAATCTAGGTAGTAGCATTCAGGACATAGGCATGGGCAAGGACTTCATGTCTAAAACACCAAAGCCACGGCAGCAAAAACCAAAATTGACAAATGGATCTCATTAACTAAAGACCTTCTGCACAGCAAAAGAAACTACCATCAGAGTGAACAGGCACCTACAGAATGGGAGACATTTTGCAATCTACTCATCTGACAAAGGGCTAATATCCAGAATCTACAAAGAACTCAAACAAACTTACAAGAAAAAAACAACACACCCCATCAAAAAGTGGGAAAGGATATGAACAGACATTTCTCAAAGAAGACATCCATACAGCCACAGACGCATGAAAAAATGCTCATCATACTGGCCATCAGAGAGATGCAAAACAAAACCACAATGAGATACCATCTCACACCAGTTAGAATGGCAATCATTAAAAGTAGGAGGAAACAACGGTGTTGGAGAGGATGTGGAGAGAATAGGAACACTTTTACACTGTTGGTGGGATTGTAAACTAGTTCAACCATTATGGAAAACAGTATGGCGATTCTCAAGGATCTAGAACTAGATGTACCATGACCCAGCCATCCCACTACTGGTATATACCCAAAGGATTATAAATCATGCTGCTATAAAGACACATGCACACGCATGTTTATTGCGGCACTATTCACAATAGCAAAGACTGGGAATCAACCCAAATGTCCATCTGTGACAGACTGGATTAAGAAAAGTGGCGCATATACACCAAGGAATATTATGCAGCCATAAAAAAGGATGAGTTTGCGTCCTTTGTAGGGACATGGATGCAGCTGGAAACCATCCTTAGCAAACTATCACAAAACAGAAACCAAACACCGTATGTTCTCACTCATAGGTGGGAACTGAACAATGAGATCACTTGGACTCGGGAAGGGAACATTCACATCGGGGGCCTATCAGGGGAGGGGGGAGGGGGGGGGAGGGATGCATTGGGAGTTATACCTGATATAATGACGAATTGATGGGTTCTGACGAGTTGATGGGTGCAGCACACACCAACATGGCACAAGTATACATATGTAACAAGCCTGCACATTATGCACATGTACCCTAGAACTTAAAGTATAATAAAAAATAAAAAATAAAAAATAAACTGAAAATAGCAAGAGAATGAGGCACACAAAATTTAGCATAGTGCTTTTCTCTTGTTGGAGGTGATAACGAGTGAGGGGGTGCTGCAGGGCTTGCAAATGCACTGATAATACTCTATTTCTTAAGCTAGAGATGGTACTCATCTATTATTCTTTTACACATATGATATAGTTACTATAAACATTTATACATCAGCATAGAAAATACATATTTTGAGGAGTGGTTTTCAAGCTGTGCTTCTCTGAGCTGACTAAATAATCACTGGAAGAGAGAGTAATTGGGGTGGCCAGAGCCGTAGGAGTGTTAAGGAGGTGAGACTCTGGGCTCTCCCACTTCAATTTCACTCAGAGCAGCTGCATCCCTCTGAATATAGAGAAGGTTTGATAAGAACTTCAAGCAGGATTATTCTTCAGAAAGAAGGGTACACACTGAATTACAAGGTCCCCTTGTACAGTTAGGTATTTGTTTATATAGCTTTAGCTATTTAGCAGAGGGCCAAATATATCAAAAACTCAAGCATCAGCAGCCATTGCCCAGTGATGACAAATTCAAACTTAAGGTAAAACAGTTGTGAAATGATATTACAGGTCAGGGTGAGAAAACTGCTACCTATTTACTTGCAACTTTTCAGGAACCCATCAACAATGAAATGGATAAAGAGGGATGGCTTTTCTCTAAGCTTCTATCCTTGGTACCTTCTTCCAATCAGCTGTAAGTTTCATAATGATTTCCAACAGCATAAAATGGTCTGTCTCATTCTTTTTCCCCCTACCTCAGCTGTTCCCTCTCTCTCATGCATTCTCTCCAATAAATGTTCCATGTGACTATAAATTTTTTCTTTTATAAAATATGTTAGCAAATGTGAAAAATTTCAACTTCTCATTATTACAATCTCTCCAAATCCTTAACATCAATCATATGGTATACTGCAAAAATATCCTAATCTAGCTGTATGATTCAGCAATTCCAGTATACAAATGGATACCATCAAAAATGTTTTTATGGCTTTTAATTTATTTTTTCTTTTCAATATAGCATTTTCAACCCGGTGCAACATCCCTGTTTTGTCTTTTTGTCTGGCAAAGGTCAGTTTTGACTGTGCCTTCGTGTTTCAGCAGAAATGAATAATCTGCTTCAGGAGGGCAGTTTTATGCTCTGACTTACCCTTTAATTACTTTTTAATCATATATTTGGTATATTTTTGCATGGCAGTTCATCACTTTCTTTGCAAAGTTTCCTTGTAAGTGAGAATGAAAACACTTATTCTGAATAGTATTGAATGAAGCTATTATAGAGAAGGTACATCCTCACTTCACAATAGGCTTACCAAAAGGTGGGTACAGACGAAATTTCTGTAAATCCAGCCTTATCTTTCCATTAACAAATATGTTCATTTCTAATATGCTTTCTATTCATATTTGAGTCATTATCACTGATTGATTATTTGCCCTTTAACTTATTATTTTATTTAGGTCTCTCCTCCAAGTTGTTAATATTCTATAAATACACATCAAATGCACCAAGAGAATGTAATATTTAAAGAACCAAAAGGAGAAGTTTTGGGATATGGGAAGGCATTTTGTAACGCAACTAGTCACCTTCCTAATTTGTTGAGGCTTTTAGCTTTCAACTTTCATTTACAGATAAATACTCTTATAAAAGAATACCTATGTGAAGGATTTGTATAAAAAAGGATTTCTAAGTCCTAATGGATGATCTTGTATTCAATAAAGGAGTTACACTATGCACTGTATCACAAGCTAGTGTACCAGTACACAGACAGGAGATATAGCAGTGTTCTATAGAATTTGGCACACATCCTGGCACATCGTCCTAGGATTTCAATATTACTCAAAGACTTCAGGAAAATACTAGTAAGTTAACTAAATAATTAAATGCAGTATTTTTCATTAAAACAGACATTCTGCCACAGAAAGTTATATTCATATGTTAAAGTAACATACAAGAATCCCAAAATTGTTTTGCTTTAGAAGGTAGTTAGAATGTTGCTCTCTCACCCTCACAGTTACAAAGTTAACTCTTCTCTGCCATTAGGGGTAATTTGCCAGAAAAGTTTGAGAGGCCAGATCTACAGCATTTCTGATAGGAAGGTATCCAGTCTCTATTTGAAAATTTCATAGCATGTATGGGCTTTCACCACAAAAACATAGAGGATTCCACTGTTCAAAAAGGCTTTAAGGGCAGGCTGGGCACCTTACCTGCCTCCATGTTATTCCTTCAGGTACTAACATGCCTTTGTTCCCCATCTTCTTCCCCCATTCAAGGTTAGTTTCTTTTTCCACAGTTAAAGGCTACATTTTATTGAACTGTAAGAAAAGCAGCCTTAGCAACCTCAATAACGAAGCTCTTCTCATGCCCGCTGTTTATCCCTCTGCCTGACTCCCTCTCTGGAATGGGGTAGGTAAGAAGATAACAGAGCAGAGGCGACCTGGTCAGACTCCTGCCTCCGGGGCTGGAGAAGGTAGGGCGCATGCGTTCCCTGGGATTCCAGTGCAGTACACTTCAGCTCCCACTGTGCCCTGCAAGCCAAATCACAGAGGACACTGAAGGATTCGACCATAGCAAAGAACCGTATAATGACCGTAGAGGGGGAGAATCATTTAGGAATCAGCAAAGATGGCCAGGCGTGGTGGTTCACGCCTGTAATCCCAGCACTTTGGGAGGCCGAGGTGAGTGGATCACTAAGTCAGGAGATCGAGACCATCCTGGCTAACACGGTGAAATCCTGTCGCTACCAAAAATACAAAAAAATTAGCCGGGCATGGTGGCACGTGCCTTTAGTTCCAGCTACTCGGGAGGCTGAGGCAGGAGAATGGCGTGAACCCGGGAGGCGGAGGTTGCAGTGTGCTGATATTGCGCCACTGCTCCGAGCCTAGGCAACAGAGCGAGACTCTGTCAAAAAAAAAAAAAAAAAAAAAAAAAAAAAAAAAAAAAAAAAAAAAAAAAAAAAAAAAGAAAGAAATCAGCAAAGATCTATTGAATAACTTTGGGGGGGATGTTCAGGTAAACATCTTGGGTGAAAAAGATAATACACCAGTCCATTTATGCAACAAATGTGAATTATCAATTAAAATCTATGGACGGATAATTACATGTAAGCATGTTTTTTCGCTAGGTCTGTGCCATTTTATATGGAAAAGGAGGAGATAAGGTGTGTCCAGGCTGTAGCAATCCTGTGAAGCAAATTGACAAACATACACAAGGTTCTATCTTCCTAGCACGGTTCAAGGGTTCAAGAGGGACCTAGAGGCTCATATCAACTACTGTCATATGAGAGTGTAAAACCCTGTTGCTTGTGCCTGACTAGAAAATGTTCATCCTCCATGATATCCCATCACCAGTTGAAATCCCTAACCATTTTATGATGCGGTCAGACAAGCACCATGTGAGCCAATATTCCCCCAAAGCAGCACATGATGATACCTACCTTCTTTGCAGTATTTGCCACATGAGCTACATTATTAGCCCCAAGGATATTCATGCTCCTGCAGCAGAATTGTTCATGGCTTTACCTCCATCTCCTTCAGTAAGTCAAGGAATCTTTTTATTTTTATTTCAACAAGAAAACATGGCAATTTCATAACTGTCCCTATTCAAAAGCACTCCAATTCAGGTGCTTGAGAACCACACCTACTTCCTCCACATTTGCTCACCATCATCCTGAATATCAAGGTCAACCAGTAGTATTGAGTTCTTATAATACTCTGCCTCCACAGCTACATTCTGTACCATAGCACCTCTTCTGCCACCAACATGCCATGCAATGCCACATCTTCCTTGGGCTACAGGTACTCCTCACTTGGTTCATAGCTAAGCTTCAAGTCCAGCAATGACCTCTACTCTACCACCCTCTTCACGGACATAGTATTGTCCAGATGCCACCTCATATAAGATATCTTCTTCC
The DNA here is from genome assembly GCF_009764315.1 of Trachypithecus francoisi. Lineage (NCBI taxonomy): Eukaryota > Metazoa > Chordata > Mammalia > Primates > Cercopithecidae > Trachypithecus > Trachypithecus francoisi. The sequence goes on along the minus strand of NW_022680999.1, from coordinate 41,993 downwards.
AGGACCTGCCTCACAAAAACATGTAGAAACACACCCTTCTCACCATTATAATCATAACTCTTTACCCAAATTCACTGAATATCAAGGAACTCCAAGTTCTCCACTTATACAACCAGGGGAAATGGTTCATGACATGTGGCCTGTACCTGGATGGCCACCCCTTCCTCTATGAATGCAGAATCTGCCCTCTCAAACCCTACTTCTTGGGGCACATCATCCAGGTCAGACAAGATACAGAACATATTACCATGAAAATACTATTTTGAACAGACTATATGATAAGGGGAAAAAAATAAATATTGTCAACCTTCTAATCATGCTTTTGGCTGAGGAAGGCAAAGCATCTCTTACAAAGATGCCTGTAAAACATGTCTTATCTCTTAAAATAGTTTTAAACTATGATCTTGGGAATGATTACAAGTACTTTACTATAGTGTAGATAAATGGTTTAGTTGAGCATAACTGTATTTTATCAACTTTGTTACCCTACTGTGGTAAATTGACCCAAAACTGACCATTTGCAATATTATTTTCTTAAAAATATGTGTGTTCTGCTTCAAAAGTATTGTTTCTGTTAAATCCAATGTTTAGTTGTTATTGTGATATATTTTGTTAACCTGGGTAAAAGGAGTAAATTTCATTATGGTGGTTAAAACAACAGTATGAGCTTTATACACAAATCTCAGTGTAATTTAGAATGTCCTTGTTTCTAGGGCCAAATTGTTCTTTCTCAATGTAGCTAGGCTCTATGGTCCAAATCATCTGCAGGCTGAGCACTGCCATGGATTTTAGAACCCATACAAATGAGGCTGGGCACAGTGTCTCACGTTTGTAATCCCAGCACTTTGGGAGGCCAAGGCAGGTGGATCACCTGTGGTCAGGAGATCGAGACCAGCTTGGCCAAAATGGCAAAACCCCGTCTCTACTAAAAATACAAAAATGACCTGGGCATGCTGGCGCATGCCTGTAATCCCAGCCACTCAGGAGGCTGAGACAGGAGAATCACTTGAACCCGGGAGGCAGAGGTTGCAGTGAGCCAAGATCATGCCACTGTACTCCAGCCTGGGCCACAGAGCGAGACTCTCTCTTGAACAAACAAACAGAAACAAAACAAAACAAAAAAGAACCTATGCAAATGAGAAGCATTTAAGCAGCTCTAGCCCAAACCTTTCAAACCCAGCATCAAATTCTTCTTGCTACTCCAACTCTGACCTTATGCCCTAGTTATAATGGGACACCTCTACTTTCTTGAGAGTCAGTGTTCACCTCATACTCTGGATACAGTTACTAAGGCAACGCCTTTTCTTCTTCCTATGCATGAATCTCTATCCAGGAAATTTATTAGGCAGTATTACCCCTCTAGGACTGTGACCTTGACTTGTCTTTGCCAGTATAAGGGTACATAAAATTCTAAAAATTAATCTAAAATTCTTCCTGGTATAAAAAAGTGAAGATAACTTGCTCTGTTTTCTTTTAGTATTTCCTTCAGAAAACTTGAGATTATAAATGTTAGCTCTGTCTCTTTGAAATGTATATAAACTTTTTTCAGAGCTAATAAACCTCTTGCCAGTTTTGCAGCCAAGTGTGCCAATTCTTAGGTGTCATTCTTAGGTGCCAAGGAGCCCTTCGAACACCAAAGTGAACACCAAAAAGAATGATGCCCTATCTCCCTGCCTGTGGGAATCAGCTCCAAAATGTAACTTCTTACTTGTCAAAAACATATGAGAAATCTTATTTTTCCTTTCAGTAAATACAGTGAATATGTATGTAATGAATTAACATATACATAAAACATAAAAGGTTGAGAATGTTTTTGTCTTTGCAGTTGTTTTAATGCATTACCTGTGAAGCATATGGTTTAGTGCTTATTCAATGACAAAACTATTTCGTTCTTTCATATGTTTTATATATAGGTTGCATTGGGTTGGCAGGAGATGTTATGTTTAGTTATTTCCCCAACAATTTAGCAATAAGGATAGGATCTTTCTGGCAATTCCTGAATTGGGTAGATCATCTGAAAGACTTGTGGTCACACAACAGTCAGGTAAGAGACCTTGAATTATAGAAAGTCTCCTTTCTAGCTCTTCACTTTTTGGAAGACTACCTGAGCCATCCACTCCAAATTCAAGATTTTATTATTGAGTGAGGGTGGCTGATACCAGATCTAAAATCCCATCAGGATCACTATTACCTTTGATGGTAGAAAAATATGGGAAGCCAGAAATGTTGCCTGCAGGTCTTTCTTTTAAATCTCTTAAATTGAATACCTTTTTGTCACATTTGGAATGAGCATACATGTAAGAATCTAGTTTTACAGTTTCTTTAATTTGGGCAAATTATAGTTGGCCCTCCATATCTGTGGGTTCTGTATCCAGAAATTCAACCAACCACAGATCAAAAATGTAGTGAAGCCTATGATAGTTGTGTCTGTGCTGAACATTTACAGACTTTTTTTCTTGTTATTCCCTAAACAATACAGTATAACAGCTGTTCATATGCCATTTGCATTGTTTTAGGTATTAGCAATCTAGAGATGATTTAAAGTATACAGGAGGATGTGTATGGGTTATATGAAAATACTACACCATTTTATAGAAGGGACTTAGGTACTCAAAGATTTTGGTACTTTGAGGGATCCTGGAGCCAATCTCCCATGTATATAGAGGAATGACTGTAACGTATCTGGGGGGTTCTTATCTAAAAATGCCTCACTTCAGCCATAAGAATTATTGGTATTTATGAGATGACTGCCATTTTAAGGGGAAAATAAAATAAATGATTTAATAACAAGAAGGAAAGATTGAGAAAAATGGAAGAGGAAATACAAGAATTAAAGCGACTTTCTCTTTCACATAAACCTCTTCCTTTCTCTGCTGTCCCAACTATCTCTGATCCCCGTGCACTGCTCTCTCTCCCTGCATCAAATTGACTCCTGGCAAGAAGGAGGCACTGATCTTTTAGATAGCTGCTTGGGTTCCCCTGAGCTGTGGTAGCAGCCACCACTCTTATTGAAAAGGCTCAAGTCCTTACATTGGGTCACTAGATTTATTTGGGTATTCTACATACAATGATAGTTATAAGTACATAAAACAGCCTTTGTTGGTGTGCCATCAGAGTGACTATGAACAAGCATTGTTATCCAATTCTAATATCATGCCTGGGAGATGCAGTTTCCTAGACCTTTGTACTCTTTTGCCAGATCTTAGTCAAAAATATCACAACCGTAAAATGATCATAGAGGCAAATGCTAGGCCCCAATCTGATTATCTTATACTCCTTTTCAAAATGCAGATTTCATAATGTTTACTGATGAACCATGTACTTGGGATAAAAGTGGCCAACCGAAGGTTTCTTATGCTCTGGTGACCGATCATGAGATCTTGGAAGCTTATGTTTTGTCTGGAATTAAGTCGGCACAAGTAGGTAAGTTAATAGCCATCACTAGTGCTAAAATTATTGGTCTGAACTTAGAGTGAATATATATGCCAGTGATAAATATATGTTTGGTGTATATTATGCAACAGGGCAAATTTGGAAAAATAGGAGATTCTTGACTTCAACAGGAACTACAACATCTCATGGATAATCAAGAGATGATTTGTTAGCACAGAATAGAATGATGAAATTTCTGAAGGCAATGATTTTGCCGACAGCTGCAAAAGTCGTTGTTAAAACATGTCAGACTTCAAACTTAGAAGTTCCACTTTTAATACAAAGAACCTGTGTTTATTTTCAGAAAAATAAGATTCATGAAGGGAAACAGACAAATATTAAAAGGGATTAAAAGAATTCAACTAGACTATAGGAATTATCCATAAAATAATTCCTATACCACAGTATTTGCTTCATTCGTTTTTTTTGCATTATCTAACAAAATGATTTAGGTAACAGAGGGATGTTAAAAACACTAGACTCTAGCCAGGTGTGGTGACTCACACCTGAAATCTCAGCTACTCTGGAGGATAGCTTGAACCCAGGAGTTCATGGCCTGCAGTGAGCTATTATCATCCCGCTGCACTCCTATCTGGGCAACAGAGAAATACTCTATCTCTTAAATAAATACATGAAGAGGCACTAGACTCTTACTACACCAATCAAAACGATGAAATTATTCAAAACATATTAAAGAGACTTGTTATTTGCGAGCAAAATACTTTACAGGCTACTTCCAGGTACCGCAGAAAATTTTCCTCAATCAACTTTACGAGGAAACTGATGGCACTTAGATTTCATAGAATTAGTGTCTATAAAGGGAAATTGATTTCATAGAATTAGTGCCTATAGAAGAGATTTTGCCTGGTTATGGTATATATGATATCTGAATGGCCTAAAGTCTTTCCCTCTTCAAACGCTTATGCTCAAGCAGTGGTAAAGGTTCTCTTAATGCACATAACCCCACTTTTGGTATCTCAGAGCTTATGTAGTCAGAAGAGGAAATAATTTTATGTGCACTGTTTTCCAGGAATTATGCAGATATTTGCAGATTACTATAAGCTATCATCATACCCCAAGTAGAAGAGATGATTCAAACAGTAACAAACTCATTGGCTATCATTCAACAAATCCACTATGTTAAAATGGCCTGGATATTTACCAATGGCTTTGTTAAAATTGGTTTTGTTAAAATTAGAGTGACTCTTGCAAGTATATGTTATCTCTCTCTTTGTTTTTTTTTTTTTTTTTGTTTTTTTTTTTTGTTTTTTTTTTTTTTATTATACTTTAAGTTCTAGGGTACATGTGCATGACGTTTATATCATGTATAACTCCCCAATGCAATCCCTCCCTCCTCCCCCCTCCCCATGATAGGCCCCAGTGTGTGATGTTCCCCTTCCGAGTCCAAGTGATCTCATTGTTCAGTTCCCACCTATGAGTGAGAACATGCGGTGTTTGGTTTTCTCTTCTTGTGATAGTTTGCTAAGAATGATGGTTTCCAGCTGCATCCATGTCCCTACAAAGGACGCAAACTCATCCTTTTGATGGCTGCATAGTATTCCATGGTGTATATGTGCCACATTTTCTTAATCCAGTCTGTCACAGATGGACATTGGGTTGATTCCAAGTCTTTGCTATTGTGAATAGTGCCGCAATAAACAAACGTGTGCATGTGTCTTTGTAGTAGAGTAATTTATAATCCTTTGGGTATATACCCAGTAGTGGGATGGCTGGGTCATATGGTACATCTAGTTCTAGATCCTTGAGGAATCGCCATACTGTTTTCCATAATGGTTGAACTAGTTTACAATCCCACCAACAGTGTAAAAGTGTTCCTATTTCTCCACATCCTCTCCAACACCTGTTGTTTCCTGACTTCTTAATGATTGCCATTCTAACTGGTGTGAGATGGTATCTCATTGTGGTTTTGATTTGCATTTCTCTGATGGCCAGTGATGATGAGCATTTTTCATGTGTCTGTTGGCTGTATGGATGTCTTCTTTTGAGAAATGTCTGTTCATATCCTTTCCCCACTTTTTGATGGGGTTGTTTGCTTTTTTCTTGTATATTTGTTTGAGTTCTTTGTAGATTCTGGATATTAGCCCTTTGTCAGATGAGTAGGTTGCAAAAATTTTTTCCCATTCTGTAGGTTGCCTGTTCACTCTGATGGTAGTTTCTTTGGCTGTGCAAAAGCTCTTTAGTTTAATTAGATCCCATGTGTCAATTTTTGCTTTTGCTGCCGTTGCTTTTGGTGTTTTAGACATGAAGTCCTTGCCCATGCCTATGTCCTGAATGGTACTACCTATTTTCTTCTAGGGTTTTTATGGTATTAGGTCTAACATTTAAGTCTCTAATCCATCTTGAATTATTTTCGTATAGGGGTAAGGAAAGGATCCAGTTTCAGCTTTCTACTTATGGCTAGCCAATTTTCCCAGCACCATTTATTAAATAGGGAATCCTTTCCCCATTTCTTGTTTCTCTCAGGTTTGTCAAAGATCAGATGGCTGTAGATGTGTGGTATTATTTCTGAGGACTCTGTTCTGTTCCATTGGTCTATATCTCTGTTGTGGTACCAGTACCATGCTGTTTTGGTTACTGTAGCCTTGTAGTATAGTTTGAAGTCAGGTAGCGTGACGCCTCCAGCTTTGTCCTTTTGACTTAGGATTGTCTTGGCAATGCGGGCTCTTTTTGGTTCCATATGAACTTTAAAGCCGTTTTTTCCAATTCTGTGAAGAAAGTCATTGGTAGCTTGATGGGGATGGCATTGAATCTATAAATCACCTTGGGCAGTATGGCCATTTTCACGATATTGATTCTTCCTATCCATGAGCATGGTATGTTCTTCCATTTGTTTGTGTCCTCTTTGATTTCACTGAGCAGTGGTTTGTAGTTCTCCTTGAAGAGGTCCTTTACATCCTTGTAAGCTGGATTCCTAGGTATTTTATTCTCTTTGAAGCAATTGTGAATGGAAGTTGATTCCTGATTTGGCTCTCTGCTTGTCTGTTACTGGTGTATAAGAATGCTTGTGATTTTTGCACATTAATTTTGTATCCTGAGACTTTGCTGAAGTTGCTTATCAGCTTAAGGAGATTTTGGGCTGAGACAATGGGGTTTTCTAAATATACAATCATGTCATCTGCAAACAGGGACAATTTGACTTCTTCTTTTCCTAACTGGATACCCTTGATTTCTTTCTCTTGCCTGATTGCCCTAGCCAGAACTTCCAACACTATGTTGAATAGGAGTGGTGAGAGAGGGCATCCCTGTCTTGTGCCAGTTTTCAAAGGGAATTTTTCCAGTTTTTGCCCATTCAGTATGATATGCTGTGGGTTTCATAAATAGCTCTTATTATTTTGAGGTACGTTCCATCAATACCAAATTTATTGAGCGTTTTTAGCATAAAGGGCTGTTGAATTTTGTCAAAAGCCTTTTCTGCATCTATTGAGATAATCATGTGGTTCTTGTCTTTGGTTCTGTTTATATGCTGGATTACGTTTATTGATTTGCGAATGTTGAACCAGCCTTGCATCCCAGGGATGAAGCCCACTTGATCATGGTGGATAAGCTTTTTGATGTGCTGCTGAATCCGGTTTGCCAGTATTTTATTGAGGATTTTTGCATCGATGTTCATCAGGGATATTGGTCTAAAATTCTCTTTTTTTGTTGTGTCTCTGCCAGGCTTTGTATCAGGATGATGTTGGCCTCATAAAAAGAGTTAGGGAGGATTCCCTCTTTTTCTATTGATTGAAATAGTTTCAGAAGGAATGGTACCAGCTCCTCCTTGTACCTCTGGTAGAATTCAGCTGTGAATCCATCTGGTCCTGGACTTTTTTTGGTGGGTAGGCTATTAATTGTTGCCTCAATTTCAGAGCCTGCTATTGGTCTATTCAGGGATTCAACTTCTTCCTGGTTTAGTCTTGGGAGAGTGTAAGTGTCCAGGAAATTATCCATTTCTTCTAGATTTTCTAGTTGATTTGCGTAGAGGCATTTATAGTATTCTCTGATGGTTGTTTGTATTTCTGTGGGGTCGGTGGTGATATCCCCTTTATCATTTTTTATTGCGTCTATTTGATTCTTCTCTCTTTTCTTCTTTATTAGTCTAGCTAGCGGTCTGTCAATTTTGTTGATCTTTTCAAAAAACCAACTCCTGGATTCATTGATTTTTTGGAGGTTTTTTGTGTCTCTATCTCCTTCAGTTCTGCTCTGATCTTAGTTATTTCTTGCCTTCTGCTAGCTTTTGAATGTGTTTGCTCTTGCCTCTCTAGTTCTTTTAATTGTGATGTTAGAGTGTCAATTTTAGATCTCTCCTGCTTTCTCTTGTGGGCATTTAGTGCTATAAATTTCCTCTACACACTGCTTTAAATGTGTCCCAGAGATTCTGGTATGTTGTATCTTTGTTCTCATTGGTTTCAAAGAACATCTTTATTTCTGCTTTCATTTCGTTATGTACCCAGTAGTCATTCAGGAGCAGGTTGTTCAGTTTCCATGTAGTTGAGCGGTTTTGATTGAGTTTCTTAGTCCTGAGTTCTAGTTTGATTGCACTGTGGTCTGAGAGACAGTTTGTTATAATTTCTGTTCTTGTACATTTGCTGAGGAGTGCTTTACTTCCAATTATGTGGTCAATTTTGGAATAAGTGCGATGTGGTGCTGAGAAGAATGTATATTCTGTTGATTTGGGGTGGAGAGTTCTAGATGTCTATTAGGTCCGCTTGGTGCAGAGATGAGTTCAATTCCTGGATATCCTTGTTAACTTTCTGTCTCGTTGATCTGTCTAATGTTGACAGTGGAGTGTTGAAGTCTCCCATTATTATTGTATGGGAGTCTAAGTCTCTTTGTAGTCTCTAAGGACTTGCTTTATGAATCTGGGTGCTCCTGTATTGGGTGCATATATATTAGGAGAGTTAGCTCTTCCTGTTGAATTGATCCCTTTACCATTATGTAATGGCCTTCTTTGTCTCTTTTGATCTTTGATGGTTTAAAGTCTGTTTTATCAGAGACTAGGATTGCAACCCCTGCTTTTTTTGTTCTCCATTTGCTTGGTAGATCTTCCTCCATCCCTTTATTTTGAGCCTATGTATGTCTCTGCATGTGAGATGGGTCTCCTGAATACAGCAGACTGATGGGTCTTGACTCTTGATCCAGTTTGCCAGTCTGTGTCTTTTAATTGGAGCATTTAGTCCATTACATTTAAGGTTAATATTGTTGTGTGAACTTGATCCTGTCATTATGATATTAACTGGTTATTTTGCTCGTTAGTTGATGCAGTTTCTTCCTAGCCTCGATGGTCTTTACATTTTGGCATGTTTTTGCAATGGCTGGTACCGGTTGTTCCTTTCCATGTTTAGGGCTTCCTTCAGGGTCTCTTGTAAGGCAGGCCTGGTGGTGACAAAATCTCTAAGCATTTGCTTATCTGTAAAGGATTTTATTTCTCCTTCACTGATGAAGCTTAGTTTGGCTGGATATGAAATTCTGGGTTGAAAATTCTTTTCTTTAAGAACGTGAATATTGGCCCCCACTCTCTTCTGGCTTGTAGAGTTTCTGCCGAGAGGTCTGCTGTTATTCTGATGGGCTTCCCTTTGTGGGTAACCCGACCTTTCTCTCTGGCTGCCCTTAAGATTTTTTCCTTCATTTCAACTTTGGTGAATCTGGCAATTATGTGTCTTGGAGTTGCTCTTCTGGAGGAGTATCTTTGTGGCGTTCTCTGTATTTCCTGAATTTGAATGTTGGCCTGCCCTACTAGGTTGGGGAAGTTCTCCTGGATGATATCCTGAAGAGTGTTTTCCAACTTGGTTCCATTTTCCCCCTCACTTTCAGGCACCCCAATCAGACGTAGATTTGGTCTTTTTACATAATCCCATACTTCTTGCAGGCTTTGTTCATTTCTTTTCTTCTTTTTTCTTTTGGTTTCTCTTCTCGCTTCATTTCATTCATTTGATCCTCAATCGCTGATACTCTTTCTTCCAGTTGATCGAGTCGGTTACTGAAGCTTGTGCATTTGTCACGTATTTCTCGTGTCATGGTTTTCATCTCTGTCATTTCGTTTATGATCTTCTCTGCATTAATTAGTCTAGCTGTCAATTCTTCCACTTTTTTTTCAAGATTTTTAGTTTCTTTGCGCTGGGTACGTAATTCCTCCTTTAGCTCTGAGAGGTTTGATGGACTGAAGCCTTCTTCTCTCATCTCGTCAAAGTCATTCTCTGACCAGCTTTGATCCGTTGCTGGCGATGGCTGCGCTCCTTTGCAGGGGGAGATGCGCTCTTATTTTTGAATTTCCAGCTTTTCTGCCCTGCTTCTTCCCCATCTTTGTGGTTTTATCTGTCTCTGGACTTTGATGATGGTGACGTACTGATGGGGTTTTGGTATAGGTGTCCTTCCTGTTTGATAGTTTTCCGTCTGACAGTCAGAAGGACTGTCTGTTGGTCTGTTGGAGATTGCTTGAGGTCCACTCCAGACCCTGTTTGCCTGGGTATCAGCAGCAGAGGTTGCCGAAGATAGAATATTGCTGAACAGCGAGTGTACCTGTCTGATTCTTCTTTGGAAGTTTCCTCTCAGGGGTGACCCACCCTGTGAGGTGTGGGGTGTCAGACTGCCCCTAGTGGGGGATGTCTCCCAGCTAGGCTACTCAGGGGTCAGGGACCCACCTGAGCAGGCAGTCTGTCCGTTCTCGGATCTCAACCTCCGCGTTAGGAGATCCACGGCTCTCCCCAAAGCTGTCAGACAGAGTCGTTCGCGTCTGCACCGCCCTGCTCTTTCCCCTAATGGGCTGCAGCTGTGCGCTGTCCGCAGAGGTAGAGTCTACAGAGACAGGCAGGCTTCCTTGAGCTGCTGTGAGCTCCACCCAGTTCGAGCTTCCCAGCGGCTTTGTTTACCTACTTAAGCCTCAGCAATGGCGGGCGCCCCTCCCCCAGCCTCGCTGCTGCCTTGCGGATAGATCGCCGCAGACGGCTGTGTTAGCAGTGAGGGAGGCTCCGTGGGCGTGGGACCCTCCCGGCCAGGTGGGATATATTCTCCTGGTGTGCCTGTTTCCTTAAAGCGCAGTATTGGGGTGGGAGTTACCCGATTTTCCAGGTGTTTTCCCCTGGCTAGGAAAAAGGGATCCCTTTCCCCCTTGCGCTTCCAGGTGAGGCGATGCCTCGCCCTGCTTCAGCTCACGCTGGTCAGGCTGCAGCAGCTGACCAGCACCGATTGTCCGGCACTCCCTAGCGAGATGACCCCAGTACCTCAGTTGAAAACGCAGAAATCACCGGTCTTCTGTGTCGCTCGCGCTGGGAGTTGGAGACTGGAGCTGCTCCTATTCGGCCATCTTCTATCTCTCTCTTTGAACTTATGTTCGGCAAGCCTGTGAATTTAGGTCTGAAAGCACTTACTCTGCTTGCTTTAACAATTCTCTCATAATCATGTTCAATAGCTAAAAGGGTTTCTCTCTTTTCTAGAAATCTTGAGACATAAAGTGAAAAGGACCTGGAAGGAACTACTGGAAGCAATGTCACCCCTATTAAACTGGGCAATTTTGTTTAAATATGAGTGTTCTGGAGGAAAGATGCATTGTCACCAGGCTGGATGGGACCGTTTCAAGTGCCACTGATCACTCATATGGGTATCAGAGTGAAAGAAAAACCAGACGCTTCATGCTTTCCATGTGAAGTCAGCTCCTCAGGAGGACTGATTGCAGTTTCCACAAAGGATTTGAAGTTTAATTTCCTAGAGTGACTAATATTGGTAATGAACTCAACTGAAGGAGGTATTCTAAGGAACGTATTATTCTGACTACCTTGCTGTCCTAGTTGCAATAGTTTTTTGTTCAATTACTATAAGAATCACATTTTATTAGAAAAACATGTTATTTGTTACACCGTTTTTTCTTTCTGTATTCCCACTAATGGTCCCTACAGTCACATTTCCTCTCTCCTCTAAATTGTATTCCCAGTACAGAAATGCTGGGCCTGCATTTATGAATCCAACAATCTGATTATTGGCCAAATAAACACGAGACCATGTTCATTACTAGTTTTTATTATCAAAGTAAAAGTAACTACTATGCATCCAGAAACTGAAGCCCTAAATTTCACACACAAAAAAAGTTGTGGGTTTTTTTGGTTTGATTGGAAATATAGTATAGAAAAGAAATGCATCTAATTAAGTGTCTGGCATTATGGATAGAGACCTCAGAAGACAAATTCAATGTCAATCGATTAACTTGAGGATAGAAGTTTTCTCCAGTCTTACTACGGATCGATAAAGGTGGATATGCCTGTTATCTATGGATATTTACTTAACTGTTATAATAATATAACTACTGGTTTGGGCCAAAGTAAGAAATGGCCCAAAAGTTGGGTTTGTCCTCCAGACTTAAAACTATTAGAGTCATGTACACTAAACACTGAAAATTCAATCTGTCCCCTTCAACGGGTACTTCATAATAAGACTTTGATACTACATCATGGCCATGAGTGTCTTTGCATTTTGCATCTGGGAGAAATTATTTGGGAAGATGGGATAATTACCAAAGGACTTAGTTTATCCTATAAATGCAATATTACTCCTGTGACTGATGAGAACTCAGAGGAAATTCATTGGGCCTTACAAGAAAAACTCAGTTAAAAAATGTATATTATCAGGCTCCAGAGTTAAGCTATTAACTCGGCGGATAGAGATTTCTTTTTTGTTTGTTTGTTTGTTTGTTTGTTTGTTTTCTGAAGATAGAGTCTCACTCGGTAGCCCAGGCTGGAGTGCAGTGGTGTGATCTCAGCTCACTGCAACCTCTGCCTCCCGGGTTCAAGTGATTCTCCTGCCTCGGCCTCCTGAGTAGCTGGGATTACAGGCGTGTGCCACCATGCAAGGCTAATTTTTGTATTTTTAGTACAGACAGGGTTTCACCATGTTGGTCAGGCTGGTCTCAAACTCCTGACCTCATGATCTGCCCACCTCGGCCTCCCAAAGTACTGGGATTACAGGCATGAGCCACCGCACCTGGCCGGATTTCATTTTTTAAAACTACAAAATAATACTCAAGTAGTTAATCATTTGAAAGCAGAAACAAAGACATGACAACAGTTTATGAAATTAATGTATGATTAGGATAATTTTTGTGTATGGCTAATCAAAAATCTGCTTTAACCATTCTCAACTAGTATGTTATATTTAAAGATTCCCCCAAGAAAAATATTGTACTAATTTTTGATTCATCCTATTATAATTCTGATAATTGCTTTATTTTGTATTTTACCATGGACTTGCTGGATATAAATATCTAAAGATTGCTGCAAACTGCCCAGAGAAAGTTTAAAACGTCAAAGTAAATAACTGGAAAACTGTAGTTTTAGTAGAAAATAGTAACAAGGAAAATTGTAAGGATAAATACAAATCTAAAATGAATTTTAATTTAAAATTTTCCTCAGTGCAAAAAGGAAAGAACTATTCCCCCTCCCTTTTCTTTCAGCATTTCCTTCAGAAAATGGGATTATAAATAAGCTTCTTGACAGTTTTGCATCCTAGGAATGTCATTCTTAATGGCCAAGGAGCCACCTCTTTTAAAAGTGAACACTAAAATAAGTGGTGCTCTCTTTCTCTGTGGAAATTTAGCTCCAAGATGTAACCTCCTGCTGATCAAAAAGATATGAGAGGTTGTATTTTTCCTTTGGATACATACAATTAACATGTATATAATAGATTAACATATACATAAAACAAAAGGGCAAGAGTTCTTTTTGTCTTTGCAATCTCTTTAGGTATCGCCTGTGATGTGCATCATGGTCTGGTTTAATGCTTATTCATTGTATTTCATTCTGCTCTACACTCTGTGAAGATATTTTAGTGGATTGGCAGGAGATTTTGTTTAGTCATTTTTCCCCACCACCAGTCACGTACTATGGACAAAAGTTTTTCCCTAGACCTCCAGCCCAGTGACTAAAATCCTGAAACACAATGATCTGGAGAATTCACTCGTTGCAGGCTGCTCAATAACTGCCTAGATTTTGTAGCTAATTTAATCAAACTCTACTTAAATGACACTAATGAGGTTAAGTGAAACCCTTAGTTTCATCTGGAAAACATACTGATACCCTCAGCATGCTAAAAGCACATCGATATGCTCTAGGATGCATTCACACTTCAGTTCCCACCAGTTCAATTGTATCCTTAAGAAGAGTCTAATGTTTTAGTTCCCAAATCTGTTGTATGCTGCTAGTGCTTAAATTATAATTATGAATGTAATTAAAGCTTGCATAAAACAATGAAATACGACTACACAAAAAGTTGTTTCTATCAAAACTAATCTGTGTTGTGTTAGAAAGACTTAGTGACATTTGGTGGTCCTTAATAAAAAACCAGCTGTCACCCAATAGTGAGGCCCACAAAGAGATAAGCTCCATTTACCTATAAATAATTTCAAATCAGCATTGCTTTCTTTTTAAAATTAATTTTATTGGAGTATAATTCTCAGAGTAAAATGCACCCACTTAAGTGTAAAGTTAAAAAAGTCTTGACGGCCAGGCGCGGTGGCTCATGCCTATAATCCCAGCACTTTGGGAGGCTGAGGCGGGCAGATCACTTGAGGTAAGGAGTTCAAGACCAGCCTGGCCAACATGGTGAAACCCCATCTCTAGTAAAAATACAAAAATTAGCCAGGTGTGGTGGCATGCACCTGTAATCCTAGCTACTCAGGAGGCTGAAGCAGGAGAATCGCTTGAACCCACAAGGCAGAAGTTGCAGTGAGCTGAGATCCCACCATTGCACTTCAGCCTGGGCAACAAAGCAAGACTCCATCTCAAAATAAATAAATAAATAAGTCTTGACAAACGTGGATACTAGTGTATATATCACAATCAAGATATAGAATATTTTGATACAACAAAAAGTTCCCTCTAGCAGCTTTGTAGTCATTCCCTAACTCATCACTGGCCTCAGACAATCACTGGTACTATAGATCAGTTTTGCTTGTTCCAGTAGTTCATCTTAATGGAATCATACAATATGTATTGTTTGGTGTCTGGTTTCTTTTGTTCAACATGTTTTGAAATCAACCCATGTTGTTGCACGTAGTAGTTTGCTGCATTAGTAGTTTACTCCTTTTATTATGAAGTAATATTCCATTGGATTAATGTACTATATTTTTTGTTCTTTTAAATGTTGATAGCTATTTTTATTGACTTCCAGTTTGGGACAATAATAAACAAAGTTATTAAGAGCATTCATGTGTAAGTCATTTTGTGACCATGTTTCCTTTTATTTGGAATGTATAAGCAGGTAGAAATCCAAAATTCTGGGTAATATAAAAGTACATTGACCTTTATAGAAAAACTGCCAAAAGTGGCTGACCGTACCATGTTACACACTCACCAACAATATATGAGTCCCAGTAGTTCCACATCTTCCTCAAACCTGAGATTATCAGTCTTTTTTAGTTTTAGTCATTCCATTGGATGTAGAGTGGTATCTCATCGTGTTTTTTATTTGCATCTTTCTGTTGACTAATGATGTTAAGCATCTTTTAGTGTGCTTAATGGCTATTCATATCTCCTTTTGTGAGGTGTCTGTTTAAATCTTTCTCCCATTAATATTGTATGCTTGTCTTCTTACTAAGATATAATAGTCATTTATATATTATGGATAAAAGCCCTTTATCAGATGTATGTTTTGCAAATATTTTCTCTCTGCCTGTGAACTGCCTTCTAATTTTCCTTTTGAAGAGCAGAATTTGTCTTTTTTTATGTTTAGTGCAAGGCTGTAAAGATTTTCTCTTGGCTGGGCATGGTGGCTCACGCCTGTAATCCCAGCACTTTGGGAGGCTGAGGTGGATGGATCATGAGGTCAGGAGATTGAGACCATCCTGGCTAACATAGTGAAACCCCGTCTCTACTAAAAAATTACAAAAAAATTAGCTGGGCATGGTGGTGGGCACCTGTAGTCCCAGCTACTTGGGAGGCTGAGGCAGGAGAATGGCATGAACCCGGGAGGCAGAGCTTGCAGTGAGCCGAGATCACGCCACTGCACTCCAGCCTGGGCGACAGAGTGAGACACTATCTCAAAAAAAAAAAAAAAAAAACCCTATGGATTATTTTAGAAATTTTTATAATTTTAGTTTTGTTTAATTCTACATCATTTAAAGTAAACATTGTATATGATGTGAGGTAATGGCCAGTGTCCATTTTTTCCCATATGGTTATCTATTTTCTCTACTACCATTTGCTGAAAGGCTATCCTTTCTCCAGGAATTACTTTGGCAGTTTTGTCAAAATAAATTGAACATATGAACATATATGTGCATGTTTTTTTTAACTCTATTATTGGCAAGTCCTAGTGGTGTGCTGGGCTCAGAGCCAGTGGATTTGGGGGAACGTGGCATAGTGAGATACCAGCCAGGACACCCAAGGGAGTGCTTGCACCACTCTTCCCCCAAAACCCGGAAGTACAGCTCATAGCTCTGGTAAAGACTCCCTCCCTCTGCTTGAGGAGAGGAGAGGGAAGAGCAAAGAGGACTTCATTTTGCAACTTGCTCCGCTACACTATTTTGCTCAGCTACAGTAGGACAGGCCACCAGGCAGAGTCCTGAGGCCCCCATTTCAGGCCCTAGCACCTGGGCAACATTTCTAGACACACCCTGGGCCTGAAAGGAACCCATTGCCTTGAAGGGAAGGACCCAGGTCTGGCAACATTCATTACCTGCTGACTAAAGAGCCCTTGGGCCCTGAATAATCAGCAGCAATACCCAGGCCGTGGGCCATGGGTGAGACTCTGAGACATGCTGGCTTCAGGTGTGACCCAGCATATTCCCAGCTATGGTGGGCATAGGTAGAGACTCCTGCTTGAGTAAAGGAGGGGGAAGAGTAAAGGGGACTTTGTGTTGCAGCTTGGGTACCAGCTCAGCTGCAGTGGGACACAGAACCAAGTAGAATCTTGGGGTCCCTGATTCCAAGCCTTGACTCTTAGATGGCATTTCTGGACCTTCCCTGGGTCAGAGGGGAGATCTCTGCCCTGATGAGAGAGTCCAAGGCCTAGAAGCATTAACCACAAGCTGACTGAAGAGCCCTTGACCCTTGAATGAGCATTGCCAGTAGCTAGACAGTACTCACCACAAGCCTGGGGCAGTGGTAGCCATGGGAAAGAGTGGTCTGCTTGTGAAAAGGGAAGAGAAGAGTGGGAAGAAACTTGTCTTGTGGCTTGGATGCCAGTGCAGCAGCAGTAGAAGAGAGAACCAGGTAGATTCCTAAGGTTTCTGACTCCAGGCCCTGGCTCCTGGACAGCATTTCTGGATCCACCCAGACCTGGGGGAACTCACCACCTTGAAGGGAAGGAGACAAGCTTGACTGGCATGGCCACTTGCCTACTGTAGAGTCCTAGATCCTTCAGCAAATAGGGAGTAGCCAGGCAGTAGAGACTGTGGACCTTGTGCAAGACCCAGTACTGTGCTGGATTCAGGTCCATAGTCCCAGTGGTAGTGGCCACAGGGGTGCTTGTGTCACCCCATCCACAGCTCCAGGCAGTGCAGCACAGAGAGAGAAAATCTGGGAGAAATAAGGGAAGAGAACAAGAGTCTCTGGCTGGTAACCCAGAGAATTCTTTCAAATCTTATCCAAGACCACAAAGGTGGGTAGATCTGTGAGTCTACAAGAGCCACAGCATTGCTGAGCTTGAGATGGCTCCCAATACAGATACAGCTGCAGAGACCAGAAATTTAGATTACAACCACCAAAGTCCATTTCAGTACCTGGAAAGTCTTCCTAAGAATAATAGGTACAAACAAGCCTAGACTTGTCTTGAAGATTAAAATCAATACTTAAATCTTCAATGCCCAAACACTAACAAACATCCACATGCATCAAGATCATCCAGGAAAACATGACCTTACAAAATGAACGAAATAAGTCACCAGAGACCAATCATGGAGAGACAGAGATACATAACCTTTCAGACAGATAATGTGAAATAGCTGTTTTGAGGAAACTCAAAGAAATTCAATATAACACAGAGTAGGAATTGAGGAACCTATCAGTTAAATTTAACAGAGAGACTGAAAAAATTTAAAAGAATCAAACAGAAATTCTCAACTTGAGAAATGCAATTGACATACTGAAGAATGCATCAGAGTCTTACAAAAACTGAACTCATCAAGAAGAAGAAAGAATTAGTGGGCTCGAAGACAAGCTATTTGAAAATACATTCAGAGGAGACAAAATAAAAAAGGATAAAAAAGAATGAAGCACACCTGCAAGATCCAGAAAATAGATTGAAAACAGCAACTCCAAGAGTTACTGGACATAAAGAGGAGGTAGAGAGAAAGATATGGGTAGAAAGTTTATTCGAAGGGGCTGGGCACGGTGGCTGACGCCTGTAATCCCAGCACTTTGGGAGGCTGAGGCAGGCGGACCACGAGGTCAGGAAATCGAGACCATCCTGGCTAACACAGTGAAACCCTGTCACTACTAAAAATACAAAAAATTAGCTGGGCTTGGTGGCAGGCGCCTATAGTCCCAGCTACTTGGGAGGCTGAAGCAGGAGAATGGCAGGAACCCGGGAGGCAGATCTTGCAGTGAGCTGAGATCACGCCAACGCACTCCAGCCTGGGAGACAGAGCAAGACTCCATCTCAAAAAAAGAAAAAGAAACTTTGTTCAAAGGGATAATAACAGTAAATTTCCCAAACCTAGAGTAAGACATCAATATTCAAGTACAAGAACGTTATGGAACACCAAGCAGATTTAGCCCAAAGACCATCTAAAGATATTTAATAATTAGGGCCAGATATGATGACTCACACCTGTAATCCCAGCATTTGGGAGGCTGAGGAGGGCAGATTACCTGAGGTCGGGACCAGCCTGACCAACATGGAGAAACCCCGTCTCTACTAAAAAAAAAAAAAAAAAATTAGCCCAGCATGGCGGCTCATGCCTGTAATCCCAGCTACTCAGGAGGCTGAGGCAGGAGAATCATTTGAACCCGAGAGACATTCAACAGAGCTATAGTAACGAAAACAGCATGGTACTAGCACAAAAAATAGACACATAGACCAATGGAACAGAATAGAGAACCTAGAAACAAATCCACGCACCTACACTGAACTCATTTTCAACAAAGGTGCCAAGAACATACATTGGGGAGAAGACAGTCCCTTCAATAAATGGTGCTGGGAAAACTGGGTATCCATATGCAGAAGGATGAAACTAGACCTTTGTCTCTTGCCATATATAAAAATAAATCAAAATGGGTTGAAAACATAAATCTAAGACCTTAATTTACAAAACTAATAAAAGAAAACATGGCAGAAACATTCAGAACATTAGACTGGGCAAAGATTTGTTGAGTAATACCCCAAAAGCACAGACAACCAAAGCAAAAATGGATAAATGGGATTACAAATATTTGCAAGCTATCCAGGTGACAAGGGATGAATAATCAGAATATATAAGAAGCTCGAGCAACTCTACAGAAAAAAAAATCTAAAAATCTAATTTTCAAATGGGCAAAATACTTGAATAGATATTTCTCAAAAGAAGACATACAAATGGCAAACAGGCATATGAAAAGGTGCTCGACATCATTGATCATCAGAGAAATGCAAATCAAAACTATGATGAGATATCATCTCATCCCAGTCAAAATGGCTTTTATCCAAAAGACAGACAATAACAAATTCTGGTGAGAATCTGGAGAAAAGGGAACCCTCCTACATTCTTGTGAGAATGTAAATTAGTAGAACCACTATGGAGAACAGTTTCTTCAAAAAACTAAAAATAATCCAGTAATTCCACTACTAACGATGTACCCAAAAGAAATGAAGTCAGTACATCTAAGTGATATCTGCACTTCCATGTCTATCACAGCACTATTCACAATTGCCAAGATTTGGAAGCAACCTAATTGTCCATCAACAGATGAATGGATACAGAAAATGTGATATATACACACACACACACACACACACACATACACACACACACATGTGTATATACACTACATGTATAGAGTATATATGTACTACTTATCCATAAAAAGAATGAGATCTTGTCATTTGCAACTGAAGCAGCCTCATTGTCTGAGGTGTTATCCAGAGTTCTTTGTGTCATGACCAAGAAAAATAAGGAGTGTATACACCAAGGGTGAGGTTGGAGCGAAAGTTTAATAAGCAAAAGAGGAAAGCTCTCCACAGCAGAGAGGGGGTCCAAGAGGGTTGCTGTTTCACAGTTGAACACAAAAGCTTTTATTAGAAAGTTCCCCTGTCTGTGTAGCCGCCTGTGTAATTGCCCTTATCTGTGCAGTCACAGGCATGTCTCAGGCAAGCCTTCGGCTACCCGTGCAAGTTCGCATGGAACCCACCATGTACATGTCCATAGAAGGGGAGGAAACTTTTTCCTGGGTGCCCGCTGATTACACAAAGAACAAAGGCGTTTCTATGTTTGGACTTGCTCCCTTATCTGTGCAGCTGCAGCTTTATTTTTCAAGCTATTCCTCTGTTTAAAAGAATTCTACCAAGGACCTGCCTTAACTGTCTGTGTTTTTTGTTTGTTTGTTTATTTTTTCCTTTCTTCTCCCTCACAACAGCATGGATGGAACTGGAGGTTATTTTGTTAAGTGACATAAACCATTCAGAGAAAAATAAACTTCACATGTTCTCATGTGTTTGTGGAAGTTAAAAATGAAAACACTTGAACTCATGGAGATAGAGAGTAGAACAATGGTTACCAGAGGCTGGGAAGGGTAATAGGAGGTTGGGGTGGAGGTAAGAGTAGTTAATGAGTACCAAAAAACAGAAAGAATGAATGACATACTGTTTGATAGCACAACAGGGTGACTATAGTCAATAATAACTTAATTGTACATTTTAAAATTACTAAGAGTGTAATTGGATTGCTTGTAACACAAAGAAAGGATAAATGCTTGAGGTGATGGATACCCCATTTATCCTGATGTGAATATTACACGCTCTATGCCTGCATCAAAATATCTTGTGTACCTTATAAATATACACACCTACTGCGCACCCACAAAAATTAAATATAAAAATTGTTAAATAAATAAAAAGGTAGTTGAAGGTCACTGAGTTTCACTGACTAACATGTGGTGGTTTCCTGACTAAAGCCCCTTAATTTGGAACACTGTCTGCTTGCTTGCTTACTTGTTTGCCTGTTCTTTTATGTATGTGTGTCATCATAGATAAATTAGGAAGAAATTTTCCCTTTGTATTCCAAAAAAGGTAAACAATTTGTCATTAGATTTCTTCATGGATACAGTGTTTCCTCTCTGGGGAACAGACAGTACAACACTTGTCTAGTTAGAATTATCATCTAGAACTCCCCACAGAAGTTTGGCTCTGGACTGCAAACAAAACTGTTCTTTCATACTCAACCATATGAGTCATTCTAGCGGTGGGGTTCAGTACCACTGGGGCAGTTGAAGAGTCACACCTTCAGACAGAAGACAAGAAGTATGGCTAATATCACGATATTTGGGGGCATCATATTAATAGAGAATAAATAGTATATAAAACTTTCAAATGAATGCTTTAAGTTAAATTAGGTATTTAAAGATATGTATTTACAATTCCTGATGTAATTGATTTTTTTTAGTTAACTCTAGTCCTGATCATATAAGAGAGCCTTTATTGTATTGTTTACTACTAATTTGTCATTGCAATTGCCTCAATCCATCTCATAGACATAGAAACGCACATGCACGTACACTCATACACACTAAACTACTGGCCTAGACTCTGACATACTGTCTGTTTCCATGTTTAGGGCTAACCTGCACTGTGTGTTCTACTGTGAACTTCCTCCTAAACTCTGCAGCTGGATCTGTGCCTGCCTCAACCCAGTTAGGCCAATATAGTTGCAGATATCAGTCTTTTCAAGTGTGCCTCTTTTTGTTTTAAGATATGATACTCGTTATGACCTCTGGAGTGTCTCAGGCTCTTGAAGAGAGTAAAGCTCCTATCCACATTTTTTCTGCTTTGTTTTATGTGCAAATTCACTTCAGAAAAGCTGTATTTAACTTGGCATTCTCTCCAAGAATGTAAGTAGTTACTAGATTCATTTCAGCCAAATGTCATTATAGCAAAATTAACTTGGTTTATCATGGGGTTTGAACTTGCAATGCAATGATTTTCCGACTTTAGTGTACATAAAAATCTCCAGAGGAGTAGCTAAAAACATGTATTCCTGAGCCCATCCCCCCAGTCCAAGAGATTCTGAGTTAGTAGGTCTAGGGTGGAGTCCATGAATCTACCTTTTATATAAGCACTAAGGTGATGCTAATGTCAGGGGTGCTGTGGACCACACTTTGAAATGTCATGCTTGTTAGCTTGTTAATAAAGCCCACATGAATCCACTCAAGTAATAGAAACACAAATCTTCCTTTCAGTACTTTCAAGAATATGCATCTGGAAGCCTGCATTTTCTCCTCTGATAGCATTAAATGCACAGAAGGAACTCAAGAGCTAAACTTCCGGCACTGTTCCTTTAAAGAGCATCATTATTCTAAAAATGGAATGTTTGCTTGCTTCCTTCACAAAGAAAACATTCTGTTTGCTGTAGGAGTAAAAGGTGTTATGACTGTGAAATTTTTGTTCACCAGACAAATTCCAGTCCTGTCATATGACTTTAGACAATGCTCTCTCTTAGCTGTTTGTATAGCACTTCAAAATCCTGAGAAGGTGGTTTCCATGTAAGCCAATGTCAGTGTTATTTAGAGGACACACAAACAGAATCAAGACTTAGAGCTACTTAAGGGGACACAACAGTGGCCTCCCCAGAAATAGGACTTGCACTTGCTGGAGTCACTGAGTCACCCTAGAGAACAGACCACCCACTTCTTTTAAAGGTGTGGGAAGTGAATTACTTCTCGAGCTCAAACTTCAGAGTCTGGCTCAAACACTCCTTGGGATGCCCTTTCCATACCTGGATGCCAGGCTCCTATAAGGCTTCAGGCAATGGCAGAAATATGAGGATTCTGTTTCAGCTCTGACACTTGACTAAGACCTTGAGCAAATCATTCCACTGTTATGGGCCTATAGAATTAGGATATCAATATTGACCTCAAAAGATGATTACAGAAGTTGAGTTCAGTTCATAAAAATATGTAGCATAGTACCTGGTAGTAAACCATTGCAACATTCATTCTTTCATTTCCACCTCATAATTTGGTCTGGAGCCATTGCCACGCCAATCACTCAATAGCAGTGAGAGTGTCTCCAGCCACCAGCTAGCTCAGGGCGGCACCCTTTTGCAATTGACACTGTGTGCCGTGTGCCATTTAATATGGTTGATTTCATGGGCTGGCAGTTATCTTAACAGTTGAGGTCCGGTCATCAGTTACCAGTATGACAGAGTAGCAAGCAGGTTATGAGTTTTAATGCTAATTGAGGATATTTCTTTTTCTTAAAATCTCATTTTAATCTATTTATTTTCAGAGTACTTTCATGAAATTTAAAAAGTAAATACAGCACTATTTGGATTTACCTAACAGATCAAGAAAGGGAAGAACTCGCAGAGGTGCAAAGGAGGCTATGCAATTTTCTGAAAACCGGATGAATGCTATGAATGCTGTCTCCTGGGGAGAAAAATACACATACACATCATATTTTGCATTCAATTTATGAAGGTTCACAGACCCCCCACAGATCATTAACAAAACCCAGACTAAGAAGTTCTTATATGAGTATTGTCATTTACCATTCTTTCTCAAGTAAACAAGGATTCTGGGTCAACTCTGAGCCCCTCCTATCCCTAATAATAACATATGAACTTCTTCTCTGTGGAGGCTATTAAAACCCCACAGAAAACTCTTGTGGACTTCTTTAACAAACACGTGGGTTCTCAAAAGGACTACATGCAGCATATGTCTATGCAATGATGGTGTTGCCATGGTGAGGTGATTAGAAACTCAATTAGTTTAGAAAATATGTTTTCCAGCTTCTATAAATTTGGCAGAGACAGAAGGCAGGATGAGGGGAATAATACAAGGAAGACTAAGTTTTCTCCAAAGGCCCCATTCAAATTTTAGGAGTCATGTTATCCACATTGCTCACATGATACTGCAACTATGTTGGGAAATGCTTCTGCTCTACTATCAAGCACTGCCTCCCACCTTCCCCATTCTGCTTTTTCTAGTGGGGATTTCAGAATATCAACTTGCCAATTATCTGATTCTCAGATATAAAGGTCAAACAGTGAGAGATCTGTTTTTCAGGTGACAATCAGCTGGGAGAGGCAAGGATAAAACAGACTGCATACAGTAAATAACAGGAATTAGACATCAGGCAAAAAGCAAGTGGTAGCTATGTTCAATTAGCTTTCATTATTATATATATTTTAAAACTTTCAGTGTAGGCATGGCATGGTTATTCATAACCCAATTTCCTCCTACAAACAGAGACTATGCTTTAAAGGTCAGAATGTAGCAACATTCAGATATAAAGGTAACAATCCTGGCCTTGCTTCAACAAAATGTAAATGCAGAGTTGTTTTTCCATAACAATCATTCCCACTTTCCCTCAACCACTGTGATTAAAGATATGCTTTTGAGAGGAAGCTGCTGAAATCAGTAGTGCGAGCTGTGGCTAAAGAATAAGATGTGTTGTGGTTTACACGCACATCCTTGACTTCATTAGCACAGATCTTTGTCCTCCTCAGACCCATCTAAAGAATCACAAAATGCAGAGAATTTGTTACTTTTTCTAGACAAACGATATTCAAGGAAAAAATTAAGGAGGTCAGTGAGAGGCTGGGAAGAAAATGATCTTGAAATTAATAGGCAAATAAAGACTTTTCAAGAAAATGAAGAAATTGAAAGAAATCTTCAGAAATGAAAAAATAGGACTCATCCCATTCTAATACTCAGCTCCTACAGAAAAGCAGTTCTCACTGCTTGAGAGAACCAGTGAGGACCAGTGAAGATACCCAAGTGACAAGTTATGTTGCCCATTCACAAGACTTAACAAGTTATGTTGCCCATTCACAAGACTTAAGGGGAAAATTCAAAATTATCCATCAAAGGAAGGGTTATTTAAAGTTCTCAGGGGTTGCTACTGCATTTTCTGCTCTTCTCTGGCTATATTCTCTTTCAAAATACATCATCTAGCCCCACAAATATAAATACCATGTGTACACCAATTATTCTCAAATTTATTTCTCCAGCCCTGGCTTTCCCCAGATCTGTATGTTCCACTGACTATTTACTTGCAATTCTCAAAGTAACCAATTAAAAATTAACTAAAATAATATACAAAAGGAAACAATGAGGGCATCAAATGGTATAATAGGAAAAATACAGAAAAGAAGGCAGAATTAGAGAAATTACAGAATAAAAGTTATATAAGCAATATAGAAAATAAATAGCAAAATAACGGAAATGAGTCCTTCCATATCAATAATCACTGTAAATGTAAATGAGTTAAACTCACAAATAAAAGACACAGATTGGCAATGTGGATTAAGAAACATGATTCAATGACATGTTTTCATTCATATACAGGAGCTAGAAAAGTTGATCTCATGGAGGTAAAGGGTAGAATGTTACCAGAGGCAAGGAAGCAGAGGAGGGATGAAGGGGGTTGGTTAATAGGTACAAACACACAGTTGAATAGAAGGAGTAATTTCTGCTGTTCAGTGGCACAATAGGGTGACTATAGCTGACAATTTATTGTATATTTCAAAATACCTAGAAGAAGAGATTTGAATATTCCCACATAGAGAAATGATGAATGTTTCAGGTGATGAATATTGTAAATACTCTGATGGATCATTACCATTATGTGCCTTTATCAAAATATCATATGTACCTCATAAACATGTTCAATTACTGTGTATCAATTTAAAAAACAAAAAATACTCTCTCTCAAAAGAAAGAAATGATTCATTTGTATGCTGTCTAAAATAGACTCAGTTTAGACCCAAAGACACAAATAAGTGGAAAGTAAAAGAATGACAGCTACTTGGGAGGCTGAGACAGGAGAATGGCATGAACCCGGGAGGCAGAGCTTGCAGTGAGCCAAGATAGTGCCACTACACTCCAGCCTGGCTAACAGAGCAAGACTCCATCTCAAAAAAAAAAAAAAAAAAAAAAGAGAGAATGAAATAAAATATATTCCATGCAAACAGTAAATAAACAAAAGAGAGTTTAAGTGGCTATATTAATAAACAAAAAGGATATTTAGCCAAAAACTGTTACAAGGGACAAAAAAGAGATGATATACCAATAAATGAATCAATTAAGAAGATATAGCAATTATAGATATAAGTGTACCAGCAAAAGAGCCCCAAAATACATGAAGCAATTATTGACAGAATTGAGAAGATAAACAGACGGTTCTACAATAATACTTGGAGGCTTCAATGCCCCATTTTCAATAATGGATAGAACATCTAGACAGAAGATCAATTAAAAAATACAGGACTTAAACAACACTATAGACCAAATATCCAACAGACACATAGACATTCTGCCAAACAATGTAGAATACATATTCTTCTCTAGTGCATGCAAAATATTCTTCAAAATGTATTGCATGTTAGGATACAAAACAAATCCCAGTAAATTTTAAAATATTGTACCATACAAAGTATCTTGTCTGGCAGCAAAGAGATGACACCAGAAATCAATAACAGAAAGAAAATTGGAGAATTCATAAATGTGTGAAAGTTAAACAACATACTCTTAAACAACTGTGCAAGTTAATCATATAAATTGGGTTATTCTTGTCATACCCAACTAAAACAGAGTTCAGAGCTCAAGGGGAAAAAAGCACTAAGGGCACATAACATTGCTCCAAAAAATGTAATTCTTTGCAAGCCTGCTGTAACTTGAAATCAGTTTTATTTAATAGCTATTGAAAGAACACTTTGCAACTCTAGGACTGGTTTTACCCACTGCTGTCACTCACCAATCACAGTTTTCCAGCATCCCAAAACCTTACTACTGTCAATGAACTTTCCTGACAAGTAATACATAACATTTCTCTCTCTTTTTTTTTTAATAAAACCTCTAACCTTCTCTTTATTCTTCAGACATACCAGAGACCACATGGTCAGCATGTATGCTCCAAATTGTGATTCTTTTTTCCCAAATAAAATGTTTTAATTTCAGATATTTATCTCATATTTTACTTGATTTTGACATACTTGACAGAAGTGGGGTCCAAAGCTGCCTAACCTTGCAGAAAATCACCAGCCCTTGGAACTACAGCATAAGGAACCCATACTGGGGCCCTATGATCCCCCCACTTTTGCAGATTGCCTCTTTTCCACTTGGCAAGTCTCTCTTGGACTGAATTCCTGATTTGGGTTGAGTTCTGTTTTATTTAGGACTTGGATGGGGAGTGTTGTTTCTCCTTTATGCCTGATCTACTTGGGGGAGCTACTATTCAAGAGTACTCTTCTCCTTGGAGACTCTGGCTTTGGAATCTGGGCTAAGGGATTTTTCCCCTTCAGGTTAAGACCTTGGTGAAGGGATCTTTCCTTTCCCCTTCAGTTGGAGAAGGCAACTTACCATTATTCTTGGTAAGCATATACTTTTCTGTCTGTGCTTGAGTTTATTTGGCCATTGAGTATTCAGCACTTGCATTTAATTGGCTTTTGTGTATTTGGCATTAAATCAGAGCACTCACAAAACGGGCTCTCAAAATTCAAAGGCATGCCAAGATATTTTCTGGGACTCATGTTCAATATTATAGGAATCATTCAGTCTGTTGTTCTTGACACTAAACCAAAAGACCATGTCTGCAAAAGCATATACTGCAAATAAGATATGCATATCTCACTGATATCTGATAAAAGAGAGAAAATCATTCAGAACTCAAAGATTGTCTCACTACAAAATATTGTCTCAAAGCTGGCTGAACTCTTTCCTCTCTGCAGTTTTCCCTTCCCCTTCTTAAAATTCCTCTTTATGCTTCTCTAAGATAAACTCTCTTTTTCCAAAACTCCCGAGCTATTCTGACATACTATTTAAGTAAAACACTTGAAAACCAGCAGGTATAAAAAAAATCATTATGGGCCGGGCGCGGTGGCTCAAGCCTGTAATCCCAGCACTTTGGGAGGCCGAGACGGGCGGATCACGAGGTCAGGAGATCGAGATCATCCCGGCTAACACGGTGAAACCCCGTCTCTACTAAAAAATACAAAAATCTAGCTGGGCGAGGTGGCGGGTGCCTGTAGTCCCAGCTACTCGGGAGGCTGAGGCAGGAGAATGGTGTAAACCCGGGAGGCGGAGCTTGCAGTGAGCTGAGATCCGGCCACAGCACTCCAGCCTGGGCGACAGAGCGAGACTCTGTCTCAAAAAAAAAAAAAAAAAAAAAATCATTATGATCTTCATGCTGTTTCCTTTGCAATAAAAAAAAATAAAAGAAATTCCCATGTGAAGACACACCTATCCTATACTAAGGGGAATGGCAACATTCTTATCTTCAAGGACAAAGAATTGAGACCAAAAAATAATACTGTATTGACTCTGTTAGAATAACTCCTATCTTTTGGGCCTCCTCCCATAATTCAGTCACATTTTCACAGTTAACTCTTCTTTGTCCAATCCAGTATATTGTTAACTGATTCAAACTGCTTTATACAAATTTTGGTTCACAGACTTTATAAGACTGCCATTTTAAAAAATCTTAGTTTAGCCTTGCTCCATTTCATCAGATAAATGATTTGGATCCAACAGATTTTCATAAACTGATGAGTCGACGTATTTTACTATATCATGACTAGAATTCTAAAATAAATGCTATGAGATTTTTATTTATATGTATATGTATTTAGGTGTGTTTATACATATATACATGCATTATGCTGTATGTTGTGTCTACATAATAAAATCTGGTGTAGTTAGCCAAAATCCCTAAAAGAATTTTATTCCAATTGGTTTAAATAAATGAGTACTCATAAAATATATAGTAATTAACCTAATTTTTTAAAGTTCATGTGACTTAAGTAAATCTTTAATAAATAGCTTGGATTTAAAATTATTGGTAAAATAGTCTTCAAAATTGTTAGCATATACTTTTGCCTGGGTTTACAATTCAGACAGTCTTATAAATGTCATGAATAGATATTTTGAAGTGTCAGGGTTTGACATAAAGGTCATAACGCTATAAAATCAGCCTAAAACAGAATGATCTTTGCATAATTTTTTGATAAATATTATTAAATTTAATGTTGTTGATTTAATTTAAAAAGTTGCATCTTCTGAGATAATAAGATATCCACATATTTAACTCTAAAGTTTATAGCCTATTAAACCAGGCAAACACCTGATTAAATACATGGATAACCAAGTTTATTGCCTATTAAATCAGGTAATAGGCAATAAACTTGGTTAGTAAAAAAACTTGAAATAACTAGCTCCATCTACTATCTCAGTTTTCATAGGCAATCTATATATAATTGTTAAATTAGATAACTGTAAATGAAATAAATGTTTATAGTCAGCCAGGCGCGGTGGCTCAAGCCTGTAATCCCAGCACTTTGGGAGGCTGAGACGGGCAGATCACGAGGTCAGGAGATCGAGACCATCCTGGCTAACACGGTGAAACCCCATCTCTACTAAAAAATACAAAAATCTAGCCGGGCGAGGTGGCAGGCGCCTGTAGTCCCAGCTACACGGGAGGCTGAGGCAGGAGAATGGCGTAAACCCGGGAGGCAGAGCTTGCAGTGAGCTGAGATCCGGCCACTCCCGCCCGGGCGACAGAGCGAGACTCCATCTCAAAAAAAAAAAAAAAAAAGTTTATAAATGAACTTTTCATGTAATTTAAAATCTTAAAGTTATGTTGTTTTATATTGAAATATAATACTCATTAAATGTCTGGATCATTTACAATTAAGAAGGGAAATTTTATGTTATAATGAAACATGTTTCTAAAAATTATAAAATTGTTCTCATCTATAAAATACAAATGTATGACAGATAACTCAAAATTTCTTACTTCCTAGGTTTTCACTAAAATTTAAAGTTACCAAGAGTTGAAAATTCTAATTAATATATATAATTCTGTATGTAAAGTGTGCCAAAAAGAGATGTTTTCAAATGAAAAAAATATGACAGGAATAAAAATGTTCATTACTGAGAAAAAGAAAATTTTGTATAAGAAAAAATCTTGTGGTAAATATTTTTGTGTGGAAATTAAATGACTGGTTATTTAAGGAAGAGGAAATATGAGACAGAGCAGATAATCTGACCATGTTTTCAAAGTTCTGAGTAACATCCTAGTAAGATTTGTGTAAAGAAAATTTATAAAAAGAATTTTGTATGTGATCAAGTTGGCTATAATTAAGATAATGTATAAAGTCTTTCTTTCTTTCTTTTTTTTTTTTTTTTGAGACAGAGTCTCACTCTGTCTCCCAGGCTGGAGTGCAGTAGCGTATCCACTCACTGCAAGCTCTGCCTCCCAGGTTCACGCCATTCTCCTGCCTCAGCCTCCCGAGTAGCTGGGGCTACAGGTGCTGGCCACCATGCCTGGCTAATTTTTTTGTATTTTCAGTACAGACAGGGTTTCACCGAGTTAACCAGGATGGTCTCGATCTCCTGACCTCATGATCTGCCCGCCTCGACCTCCCAAAGTGCTGGGATTACAGGCGTGAGCCACCGCGCCCAGCCTGAAAATATGCATAAAATGCCTGACTTCAAGTATCCCCAGCCCTATAGTAAATAAATAAATATTGTCACTTCCTGGAATGCTTGGGGACCTTAAGGCTCTAAACAAAATCTAAAATCTGCATTGGTTTGGCTTCTTAGCCTCAAGACGCTTGTAAATCTGAGATTCCTATATGATTAATATAGGAAAAAGTTATGTTTCCAAAGAAAAACTATAATATACTTATTATTAGATTAAAACACTGTACATTGTTTTTGAGTTTTTGTTATATACCTATAGATTAAACTACATCCTAAATTTTTCTGGGTTACTGCAATCCAACATTCTTCCAAAGCATTACTGAAACGTAAACTGTTCTGTTTCTAAAGCCCTATAAGCTGAAACTAGATAAATTTTAAGGTGCTTGTCTTGTGCCTGATGTATAGGCCACATAGAAGGTTCACCAAGCTGCCAGAAGCCATATCAAGAGACATTCAAACTGAAAACAAGGATAAGAGGTTGATATTTTCCATGCTGTAAACAACTTTTCTTAAGACATCAGAACAAGACTCCATATCTTAATAAGACTCTTACCCCTCTTAATGATGCCTATTTGACTTGGCAGAAAAATTCTGTAGTTAAGATTTCACAGTCAGTAACCAATATAGGTAACTTGACAAAACCCAATCTAAGAAATCTTTTGAGTCTGCCTAGGGGGTAACTGACAATATTGCTAACACAACTTTTTGTTCAAATTGTACTGGTGACTCCTTTCGCAAAGCTTGCATTCTCTGCTTTAATTCAACCCAATCATAAAATACCACAGGTCTCAACGGGTCTCACCCAGTTTCCCCAGTGGTCTATTGATTTTTTTAGTTTGTTGTCCTCGGGCTTGATGCTTAGTTCAAAATCACTGTACAAACTAAATTTTTTATATTGTTAATCATTTACATTACGATTTTTAAACTTCATTCTCATTGCCTGACTAATCTGTGTAAAGCCAATTCTCCTAACAGGATAATGTTAGCTCAACACTTCAAGATGTTTGCTGATGCCTATAGAAACTGATAAGATGAAATTCAGTGCTGGACTCCAAACAAACCTACCCTGAGACTTTTTCTTCTGGCTTCTTTGTTACTTAAATACGTCCAAGATCCCTGACATACACCTCCCATACCTTCCCCCTGACATGGGATAGAGACAACCAAGATAGGCCCATCCCAGAGCCAAGGGATGATTAAAACTAACTGCAAAATTGTTGATCATTAATGTTTTCACAGAAAGATCTTGATCAAAAGGGGGAAATGTGAAAGTCAATTATACAAATTGGGTCATTCTTATCATATCCAACTAAAACAGAGTTGAGAAGTCTGGGGAAGAAAGCACTCAGGGCACATAACATTGTTTGAAAAATATAATTCTCTGCAAGTTGGCTGTTGAAACTGCCTGCTGTAACTTGAAACCAGTTTTATCTAATGGCTGCTGAAAAACCTTCTGCAACATAAGACTTGGTTTGCTCATTGCCATCACTCCCCAATCACAACTTGTCAGCTCCCCCAAACCTTACCAATTGCAATGAACTTTCTTGAAGAGCAATATATAACATTGATCCTTTTTATAAAACCTCTAACCTTCTCTTTATTCTTCAGATATACCAAAGACCATCCAGTTTGTGAGTGTGCCCCAAATTGCAATTATTTCTTCCCAAATAAAATGTTTTAATTTCTCTATATTTTATTTGACTGTGACACAACCAATGGGTCAAGTAAGGAACCACAAGGGAAATCAGAGAATACTTTTATAGAAATGAAAATGAAAACACAGCACACCAAAACCTTGTAGAAGGCAGTAAAAGTAGTGCTATATATAGCTCTAAATGTTACAATAGAATACATTACAATAGAAGCTGTATCTCAAAATCAGTTACCTAACGTTACGTATTAAAGACTAGAAAAGTAAAAGTAAACTAAACTTAAAGCTAGTAGAATAAAGGAAATAAAGTTTAGAGAAGAAATAAATGAAGTCGAGAACAGAAAACAAAACAGAATCACTGAAACCAAAAAGTTGGTTCATTGAAAAAAGATCAACAAAACTGGTAAGTCTGTACCTAGATTACGGAAAAAAGAGAAGATGCAAATAACTAAAATCAGAAACGGAAATGTGGTATTACTCCAAAACTTGCAGAAATCAAAAGGATTATAAATGATTATGAACAATTTTATCTCTATAAATTGTCAAAGTAATAAAATGACCAAAACGAAACAGAAAATCTGAATAGATCTATAACAAGTAAGGAAATAGAACTATTAATCAAAAACCTCTCAGTGAAGAAAAGCTCAGAATCAGATAGCTTCACTGGTAAATGCTGCCAAACATTTAAAGAATTAACAGTATCAGTATGCTTTTTACTCAAATATTATTGATCTTCTTTCAGTTGTAAGAATGCTCAAAGTTCTTCTCTGTCATTCATTCCAGTTCCTAGAATTCTCTTCTCAGATTTTTCAATATCTTATTTATATCTTATTTAAACATCTTGTATCTCATTCTTATCCTCAAACTTCAACTTAACTGTTTTTCCTTTATAGAAGTCTCCCCAAATCATGCTACCTAGTAATTTCCCCCTATTTTTTAGCACAGGATGGTATTTATTTCAGAATGCTTATCCTGAAATTAACCTTATTTCTTTACCTTTTTGATCCTCTGTCTCCACCTTCCACACCCACTAGATTGAAATCCCATGAATGAAGAGTTCTTGTTCATCTAGTTTTCAGTAATATAACCACAGCCCAGCAAGGTACCTGACACAGAGTAGGCACTAAATACACTTTGGTGAATTAATAAATAATGGAAAAAACACTTTATAGAGCCTTATATCTAATTCAGTGACTGAAAATTTGGCACAAAAAATAACTAGGTTTCATGTTGCTATTTTGGCAAACTAAAATATACTTATCTGATCTCTTCCATCTTTCCCTACTGCAATCTTTTAAAAATATTTATCTTTAAATATTTTCCTAAAAACTTAAGATGAAGAATTTTTTTTAAACTATGGCTACATACAGTCATGTGATGCATAATGATGTTTTGGTCAACAGCAGGCCACATACATAACTCCATTATAATAAGATTATAACAGAGCTGAAAACTTCCTATTGCCTAGTGACTTGTAGCCATTATAACGTCATAGTACAATGCATTACTCATGTGTTTTTGGTGATATTGATGTAACTAAACCTATTGTGCTGCCAGTTATATAAAAGTATAGCACACACAATTATATACAGCATGTAGTACCTGATAATTATAATAAAAAGCTAGGTTCTTTATGGATTTACTATAGTATACTTTTCATTATTATATTACAGTGTACTCCTTATACATATAAAAAATAAAATTTAACTGTAAAAAAGCCTCAAGTAGGTCTTTCAGGAGGTATTCCTGAAGACAATATTGTTACAGATGACAGCTCCATGCATTATATTGCCCATGAAGGCCTTCCAATGGGATAAGATGTAGAGGTAAAAGACAATGATATCTATGAGCCTGACCCTGTGTAGGCCTAGGCTAATATGGGTATTTGTCTCTTAGTTAACAAAAAAGTTTGAAAAGTATTTAAAAAAAAAGATTATAAAATAAGGATATAAAGAAATAAAATATTTGTGTACAGCTGTAAAATGTGTTTGTGTTTTAAGTTGTTGTTACAAAAGAGTCAAAAGTTTAAAAAATTAAAAAGTTGGCTGGTGGCTGGGCATGGTGACTCACACCTGTAATCCCAGCACTTTGGGTGGCCATGGCAGGCAGATCACTTGAGGCAAGGAGTTTGAGGCCAGCCTGGCCAACACAGTGAAAACCTGTCTCTACTAAAATACAAAACTTAGCTGGGCATGATGGTGCACACCTGTAATCCCAGATACTCGGGAGGCTAAGGCAGGAGAATCTCTTAAACCCGGCAAGTGGAAGTTGCAGTGAGCCACTGTACTCCAGCCTGGGTGACAGAGTGAGACACTGTTTCAAAAAAAATTTTTTAAGTTAATAAAATAAAAAAGTTATAGTAAGCTAAGTTTATTATTGAAGAAAGAAAAATACTGTACATTTATTGTAAAAAAAAAATAACAAATTTAGTGTAGCCTAAGTGTACAGTGTTTATAAAGTCTATAGTAGGGTGCAGTAATGTCCTAGGCCTTCACATTCACTCACTACTCACTGACTCACCCAAAGCAATGTCTAGTCCTGCAAGCTCCATCCATAGTAAATATCTCATATAGAAATACCATTTTTAAAATGTTTTATACTGCATTTTTACTGTACCTTACCTATCTAGACACACAAGTATCTATTTAGATACACAAATACCATTGTGTTACAATTGCCTATAAAGAATTCAGTACATTAGCAAGCTGTACACGTTTGTAGCCTAGGAAAAATAGACTTGTACCACATAGCCTAGGTATGTAGTAGGCTATATAATCTATGTGTAAGTACACTCTGATGTTCACACAATAATGACAAATGCCTAATGATGCATTTCTCAAAACATATCCACATCATTAAGTGATGCATGACTGTACTATCCTCTGGCATTATTTTTCAGATAACCATCATATCCCCTTTAAGAAGGCTAAAAAATGATAAATATGCAATGTATTTTTGGATGTTAAGTTACAATGATAAGCAAAAGTCATTCCAGATGGTATTAATAAGTAGCAGTAAATAGGAATCAGTATTCCCTTAAGGGAGATTCTGAATAGTAAGATACTGATATACATAAGTACAGGCATATCAGCCCCAGATATATATTCTCAGTCTACAGTCTCACAAGAGACCCATATCAGAATGAGATGAGAGGGAAGGGTGACACCTTCATCTCAACCACATTTTCTATTTGGTTTGCCTGATTTTTTTTTTACACCAGGTTAAATCCCTAAAATTATTACCTACCAATTGCCAGACTTTCTGGACAAATAAGTTCCTCACAATCCCACAAGTTTTCATAATAAAAATGAGCCCAAAATTTTGTTGAGGCACTTGTACTGCAATGAAGCACCTGAAAACTGAGACACTATCCAACTATATACCTTATTCAGAGGTCAGAAGGGGAGAAAACAAGGGCCAATAAATACTGTCAGCAGCTGAGATGCATCCACATAACTATATGTGTTCTCCTGAAAAAAATGTTTGTTATTTTAGCTAACGTGTATTGAATGCCTATAATGGGCCAGCTTTTTCTAGGGATTCATAATTTTTATTGCAGCTAAATCTCACAATAACTCTATGAGACAGGTGCTGCCAAGATGCTCAATTTACCACTGAAGAAACCAAGCCTCCGAAAAATTAGATAATTTGCCCCAAGTCTCACAAACAGTTAAATGACAAAGCTAGAAATTGAAGTCATGCAGTCTGATTCCAAGATTACAGTTCTTAACAGTTATATGCTCAAGGGAAACAATTAAGTGAAAAAAAAATGTATTGAGGAATACCATCGCAAACTCATTTATCTGTTTAAAATCACGTAATTTATAAGTCAGTTATTAAGCCATAGACTCTCCTTATTCGTTGCCATTTAAATCTGAGAGTTCTCTCCATGGACTTTGACAGTATTAACTAAGGGATATGTGTACTGTATATCGTACACAATCAACATTTACTCAATAGGCTCAGTTAATTTGCATAACTCTAGGTAGGCTTCCTCTTTCTCTAGTCTTCTGTCCTGAGTCTTCTGTCCCATTTCCAACTGAGAGTCCTGAGCAACAGAAGTTAAGAGCTGGTGGCAAAAGCTATCACTTCATGTTGAAAGAGAAGGGAGGAAAATTCCACAAACAATAGTGATTACTTTTCCAGAAAAGTGGAAAGTCATTTACCCATAGGTTACCTTGATGTAATCATAAATTCTGCCACTGAAGACATTATTTCAGTAACTTTTGTTGCCTTAGACTAAAATTTACTATATATTGACTTCACGGCTAATCACTATATCTGTCTCCACTCTAATGAAAGCCACTTCAGGATAAGTATAAGAGCTAAGTATTCATTTGTTGCAAGAATAAATCAGATGCTACAGGCTCCCAACTTCTGTTTCTATTTCCACCTTGGTGTAAATGCCATCTCTTTTCTCCTCAGATAATCAGATGAGCCATTAATGGGTACTATCTAAGGAGGAACCAGAGAAAGATCAACAGAAGGTCTCTTCTGCAAGTATAAGGCAACCCCGTTTATCTTAAGCAGTTCTGCTTTACTTCAGAGAGATAAAAGAACTTCCACTTCCAAGGAGGTCAGGGATAGCATGAAGTAAGAGGCAAAAATGATCTTGTGTTCACTACCTAGTAATAAAAGTATTTCCATGTTTTAACATAACTGTTCTGAAGTTATTCCAAAATAGCTGCATGAAAATGTCTCCAGTGCCTAAAATGGTAATATTTAAAAGATGGAGGAGTAGATGCACTGCTTTACATTTCTCCGACTAACTACAATTAACAACTCTGGACATTATATACAAAATAACATGTGAAGATTCTAAAAGGTGGAGAAAAGGGGAATGAGCAACTAGGGGACTTGGGACCCAAGGAATGTCATGGTATTAAATTCTGTGGTTTTATTCTTGCCTCATATTTTTTAATTGGGTTATATAGAAGCCTGTAACCAGGAAACACCAATGAGTGCAGACTTAAAATGTTTCAAGAAAAACCTGCTCTGTCTAGCCAAAGGACCAGGAAAATGGCAGATTGAGACAGAAAACTTTTAGAAAATAATCACCCTACATCAGTGTCTTAGTTTGTGTTTGCTACTACAACAGAATACCACATACTGGGTAATTTATAATAAACAGAAATTTCTTGACTCACCGTTCTGGAAGCTGAGAAGTCTGAGATCAAGGTGCTGCCATCTGGTGAGGGCCTTCTTCTTGCATAATAATATGGCAGAAGGCATCACATAGTGAAAGGGTAAAGAGAAGATGATAGAGTGAGCAAGACTGAGCAAGAGAGTGAGCAAGAGGGGGCAAACCCGTTCCCATGATAATGGAATTACTCCATTCGTGAGAGTGGAACCCCCATGACCTAAACACCTTTTAAAGGTCCTACTTCCCCTCATGCCTGTAATCTCAGAATTTGGGAAGGCCAAGGTGAGTGGATCACTTGAGCCCAGAAGTTCAAGACCAGTCTGGGCAACAAAGAGAGACTCTGTCTCTACAAAAAATAAAATAATTAGCTGGGTGTGGTGGCATGCACCTGCAGTCCAAGCTACTTGGGAAGCTGAGGCAGGAGGATCATTTGAACCTGTGAGTTTGAGGCTATGGTGAGCTATGATCACACAACTGCACTCCAGCCTGGGTGACAGAAAGAGACACCATCTCAAAAGAAAAGAAGGGTCCCATTTCCCAATGTAATAACAATCGAAATTAAATTTCAACATGAGTTTTGAAAGGGACAAACATTTAAACCATAGCATTCAGTCAAACACCATGGAAAAAAAAATAAAAACCTATGGTCTCATCCCAACCCATGACAGCACAGGCCAAGTGGTAAACTTAGACTCCTACCTTCACAAAGCTGTAACAAGGCACCTCTTCCCCTCTCCCTCTCCACTGCCAGGGTGGTGACAAAGAAGGCTGAATGGGTAGCCAGAACTTTCATTCTAACCTGGCCTAGTGGTAAGGAGGCCCTCTTCAAGGGTGATAGTGGAGGCCACGTGAAAAAGCAGTAGCAAAGCACCCTTTTCTTTCCCAGCCAGTATCTGCAGAGTACTACTGGGGACTTGAAATTCTATCCCTGCCCGTAAGTAATGAGGGTCTCCTCTTTCTGAGATGTCAAAGGAGACCTAGTGGGAAATAGGGATGGAACTTTCATTCACAACTAACAGTAATGAGGCAGTATACCATTCATTGTGCTGGTATAGTAAATAGTCATTATCTACTCAATGATAAATATTGTATGCTTTAAAGAATAATCTTGGGTGTGGCTGGCAAGATGGCCGAATAAAAACAGCTCCAGTCTGCAGTTCCCAGAGAGATCAATGCAGAAAGCGGGTGATTTCTGCATTTCCAACTGAGGTACCCGGCTCATCTCACTGGGACTGGTTAGACAGTGAGTGCAACCCACGGAGGGTGAGCTGAAGCAGGGTGGGGTATCACCTCACTCAGGAAGCACAGGAGATTGGGAAACTCCCTCCTGTAGCCAAGGGAAGCCGTGAGGGACTGTGCTGTGAGGAATGGTGCATTCCAGCCCAGATACTACACTTTTCCCATGGTCTATGCAACCACGGACCAGGAGATTCCCTCGGGTGCCTACATCACCAGGGCCCTGGGTTTCAAGCACAAAACTGGGTGGCTGTTTGGGCAGAAACCGAGCTGGCTGCACGAGTATTTTTTCAGACTCCAGTGGCGACTGGAACACCAGCGAGACAGAACCATTCACTCCCCTGGAAAGGGTGCTGTGGCCAGGGAGTCAAGTGGTCTAGCTCAGAGGATCTCACCCCTATGGAGGCCAGCAAGCTAAGATCCACTGGCTTAAAATTCTTGCTGCCAGCACAGCAGTCTGAAGTGGACCTGGGATGCTCGAGCGTGGTGGGAGGAGGGGCATCCACCATTACTGAGGCTTGAGTAGGCAGTTTTACCTCACAGTGTAAACAAAGCTGCCTTGAAGTTTGATCTGGAAGGAGTCCACTGCAGCTCAGTAAAGCTGCTGTAGCCAGACTGCCCCTCTAGATTCCTCCTTTCTGGGCAGGGCATCTCTGAAAGAAAGGCAGCAGCCCCAGTCAGGGACTTATAGATAAAACTCCCATTTCTCTGGGACAGAGCACCTGGGGGAAGGGGTGGCTGTAGGCACAGCTTCAGCAGACTTACATGTTCCTGCCTGCTGCCTCTGAAGAGAGCAGCGAATCTCCCAGCACAGCGCTCAAGCTCTGCCAAGGGACAGACTGCCTCCTCAAGTGGGTCCCTGACCCCTGTGCCTCCTGACTGAGAGACACCTCCCAGCAATGGTCGACAGACACCTCATACAGTAGAGCTCCGGCTGGCATGTGGCAGGTGCCCCTCTGGGACACCTGCTTCCAGAGAAAGTAACAGGCAGCAATCTTTGCTGTTCTGCAGCCTCCGCTTATGATACCCAGGCAAACAGGGTCAGGAGTGGACCTCCAGCACACTCCAGCAGACCTGAAGAAGAGGGACCTGACTGTTAGAAGGAAAACTAACAAACAGAAAGGAATAGCATCAATATCAACAAAAGGACGTCCACGCCAAAACCCCATCTGAAGGTTACCAACATCAAAGACCAAAGGTAGATAAATCTACGAAGATGAGGAAAAACCAACGCAAAAAGGCTGAAAACTCCAAAAACCAAAACACCTCTTCCCCTACAAAGGATCACAACTCCTCGCCAACAAGGAACAAATTGGACAGAGAGTGAGTGTGATGAATTGACAGAAGTAGGCTTCAGAAGGTGGGTAATAACAAACTCCTCCGAGCTAAAGAAGCATGTTCTAACCCAATGCAAGGAAGCTAAGAACCTTGATAAAAGGCTAGAGGAATTGCTAACTAGAATAACTAGTTTAGAGAAGGACATAAATGACCTGATGGACCTGAAAAACACAGCACAAGAACTTTGTGAAGCATACACAAGTTATCAATAGCCGAATCAATCAAGTGGAAGAAAGGATATCAGAGATTAAAGATTAACTTAATGAAATAAAGCATGAAAACAAGATTAGAGAAAAAGAACAAAAAGGAACGAACAAAACCTCCAAGAAATATGGGACTATGTGAAAAGACCAAATCTACATGAATCTAAAGTGAAGACTTTAACTCACACAACGTAAGAAGACAGGAAGTTGGCTTACATGTGAATTCTCTGACCTCCAAAAGTTGCAATTTGGCATGAGGTAATCACAAAACAAAACAAACACATTTAACACTAGTATAAGCCCCTCTATTCTTATATATACTGGCCCATTTTAATTGTTGTCAAATGAAAACAATTTATTTCCTCTGAAGTTACTTTATCAATCTAAAAACAGAGATGTCTAAGGAAATTACCAACACTTTACAGAAATTCAAAACAACCTTAATCTCACTAACCCATTGGAGGCTCATCCAATTCATAAACATGATCTTGCAACTTAACATTTGGTTTTGCACCTTATACACCTTGAACAGTCAACCAATGTAGAGAAAACAGTCATCTAATAAGTGTTTATTTACTATGTTCCAGGCACCATTCTAGGTGTTTGGGTAAATATCAGTGGAAACAGACAGTAATTCCTTTCCTTATGGCATCTAGAGTGGTGGTAGTAGGGATACAGGATAAAAACAAAGATAAAATTAGTTAAATTAGTACAAGGGCTAGAAAGGAAATAAAACAGGGTAGTGACATAATAGTGATTGGGGTGGAGGTAGGTGACAGCTTTAGTCAAGGTGGTCAGGGACAAACCCCATGAGAGCCCTTTGACTAACACCTGAATGCCAAGGAGGCAGCCATTGGACAACCTGGGAGGAAGACCCATGAAAATGACTAAGAACATAAAAATGAGGGTGAAAACTTGCAGCAATACTTCTGGAAATGTCTTCTATACAAAGGGAAAGTAGGCAAAGGGGTTTCCGGACAAAGGGCAAACTCAGTGAATGATTCAATTACTAGATTCTGGAGTATTTGCCCTGCAGCTTCTAGTAGACAGCCCAGCCCTTTCAGGCCAAAGGGCAAACTCTTTAGAGAAGCATTCATTATTCATTGCCCCATCTGCTTTATTTTTCTATTTCTTTTATTCTTAATTTTTTAGGTACATAGTAGGTGCATTTATTTATGGGATATATGAGATGTTTTGGTACACATATGCAATGTGAAATAAGCATATCATGGAGAATGGGGTATCCATCCCCTGCCCCATCTGCTTTAAAGGCCCATCTGCCACTCTGCCCAATGCTCCACCCATTTCATTGCCTTGGACCAATATGCACACACCCCTGCCATTATCCATGCAGCTTCCTTTACTTGCAATGACTTCCCCCCAATCTTTGTTGCTGGTTGAACTCCTAGTTTCAGGACTCAGCTGAAATACCTCTTCTTGAGCACCTTCCCAGGCACCAACCCACTTTCCCTTCCATCCCCTCAACTTTAGCTAATCATTCTCTCTCCTGAGATCCCATAGTACCTTGTGTTCATCCTTGTTATAGTTCTTGACACCTTGTGTCATCATCATCCAAATGTTTGTCTTCCCCTCTAGACCATGAACTAGATAGATCAAGCCATGGACCTTAAGCACCAATGCGTCCCCAGCCCTTGACATAACTCCAGACCTATAGTAGGTACTCAATATATGCTCACTGGATGATTGAATGACTAGGGTCTGAAGTATTTGTCCTACAGCTTCAAGTGGACAGCTCAGCTCTTCATGACCTAGGAAGACACTTCTG
Source organism: Trachypithecus francoisi (assembly GCF_009764315.1). NCBI lineage: Eukaryota > Metazoa > Chordata > Mammalia > Primates > Cercopithecidae > Trachypithecus > Trachypithecus francoisi. Next base: position 607 of record NW_022680999.1, on the reverse strand, counting down.
TGTTTTTGGTTTTGGTTTTTTGTTAACATGCTCCTCTAAAGTGACTAGTAATGGTCCTGTTGAAAGTTGTGAAGCAAAAATGGATGGACATCGATAGAAAGAAGGGAAAAGAAAAAAAGTAGAAATACTATAAGTATACAAAAACCATCTACCTGACTGTATTTGTTTTCACTAAGAAAGGGTAGAGCCAGTCCTGGTGATAGCATTGCAGCAAGAACAGTGGTGCCCCACTGGGCACCTTCCTCACCACAAGACTTCCATCAAATTCCCTATGTCTATTTTCTTGCCAGAGGCAATATCACTTCCTTCCCTAAATCCAAAGCTTAGAATATGTGGAAGTTTTGAACAAAGTGGGGATTTGCTCTAGATTACATGCTATCAGAAAGTGGGTGCCGTTCTGATTGGTATTTCAATAAATCTTATTTATAGAGAGGAGATATTAGAGCCAGGATAAAGCTGTAATTGGTAAAGAAGTGGTACTCATTTTAATCAAGAGAAGCTAAGTTTAATATTTTGTTTTGTATTTCATGACTTCATTTTTCTCTGCTTGAATGAAATTATAAAGTAGCCTTGCTTTGTCTCTTTTTATCATGGACACAGAGTGATC
>NW_022680998.1:0-49848 GCF_009764315.1 Trachypithecus francoisi | reverse complement strand
TGCAGTTGGGATCTATGGAGACCACACACTTCCCTGATGGGTGGAATAGCTGTGGCCTGAGTCCTTGGTGGGTTTGTCTGTCCTCCTCTGATGGATGAAAGAAACCAAGAACCGAGAGGGAACTCCTGAGATAAAGGAAGTCCTGCGGAAAGGCATCAGTCTGCTGTGGTTGGAGTGCAAAGGTCACCAACACACTGATGTTGGGCGGGAGCTGACCCTACCACAGACCTGAGCCATCTCTCCATCAGTGGAATCTTCCTCCATCAGAGGAATTTCCATACTGTTCTCCATAGTGACTGTACTAATGTACATTTCCACTAACAGTGTATAGGAGATGGATGCCCCAATTACACAGGTGTAATTATTACACATTGTATGCCTGTATCAAAATATCACATGTACCTCATAAATATATACACCTATTATGTACCCATAATAATTAAGAAGAAAAAAATTTAAACAATTAGGGGGACTTTCCTGAGTCTCCATTACCCACACCAGCTGCCTGAGTTCTCTCCAGACCATACATTCAGGGATTTTTCCTTTTCGTGTTTGAAGAGCCATCTGTTGTTGGTGTCTGAGGAGGAAATGCCTGGCTTCTGGAAGGTCAGTGTCTGTAAAGGAGGAGACCACCCCTTATATCGTCTTATGCCCCATTTCTGCCTCCAAAGAAAGAAGAAGTAAAAACTAAAAAAGCAGAAATGAAATCCACAGGCAGACAGCCTGGTGCCACACCCTGGGCCTGGTAGTTAAAGATAGACCCCTGACCTAATTGGTTATGTGATCTATAGATTACAGACATTTTATAGAAATGCACTGTGAAAATCCCTATCTTGTTTTGTTCTAATCTAATTACGGGTGCATGCAGCCCCGTCATGTACCCACTGCTTGCTCTCACACAAACCCCCTTAGAGTTGTGAACGCTTAAAAGGGACAGGAATTGCTCACTCGGGGGGCTCAGCTCTTGAGACAGGAGTCTTGCCGATGCCCCTGGCCAAATAAACCCCTTCCTTCTTTAACTTGGTGTCTGAGGAATTTTGTCTGTGGCTCCTCCTGCTACATCTGGAGCTGCTGGTGGTTGGGGGTTGACTGTGTCATACATGGGCCTCCCACAAAGCTCCCTGCCTCAGCCCCACTTCTCACCCAACCTTGCATCCCACCTGGCCTCTCTGAGCTCAGAATCCCTGCAGGTTCCTCTGGGCAGAGAGCTCCAATCCCTGCTACACCTCTATTTGTGTATTCTAGGTCAGTGATTCTCAAACTTAGCTGTGCATTGGGCACATTGGGCTCCCCTGGGTCCTTAAAGGAAAACTGTTCCCTGGAAACCATCCCAGAGATTCTGATGTGGTTGGTCCAGAGTCTGGCACTGTCTGTCTTTCCAAACCACTTCTTCCATCTCTCAGTGAGATTCCAGGTCTCTCTGGTATGCTATTAGCTGCCAACCAGTTTTACTTTCATGTTGTGATTCAGAGACTAAAACAACATAAATTCACTATATTATTTTTAAGAAGCTTGGGGAAGGATAGGAAACACGTGGATGTACCTGGTTCATGAACACCTTGAACAAGAAGTCCAAAGCCTAATTTCAATTGTGATTTACACCCAACTTAACTTTACATGTCTATTTACATGTCCAACTTAATCTCCAACTACTCCTTCTCAGCACTCACAGAATTACAAATTTAGCAAATACAAACAAACTCCAAGACCACTCCCTTCCTCCCACTTACACACTTTTTCCCACAGTGATAAAGTTACTCATGCTACTCCTGTGGTAACGTCTAAGCACTGAGATGAGCTTTGGCTGAGTTTGGATCAGCACTCAGGAATTCCAGGGTCCAGGTCAGCCTCTGCCTCCTCTTAACCTCTGCTCTGAGAGGGCTGCCACAGATATGTTTTGTTTTGTTCTGTTTTTTTATTTTTAGTTTAAGTTACTGGACCCGTGTGCAGAACGTGCAGGTTTGTTACATAAGTATACATGTGCCATGCTGGTTTGCTGCACTTATCAACCCATCCTTAAGGGTTTAAGCCCAGCATGCATTACTATTTGTCCTGATGCTCTCCCTCCCCTCACTCCACACCCCCTGACAGGCCCTGGTGTGTGTTGTTCCCCTCCCTGTGTCCATGTGTTTTCACTGTTCAGCTCCCCACTCATGTGTGAGAACTTGCATTGTTTGGTTTTCTGTTCCTGGGCTCTTACAGTTCTGAGTACCATATTCTCACTCAGCCACATGCAGAGGCAGAAACCAGTGGGCAGTGTGGGGCCAAATTTCTTCCTCACCCTATCTATGGTTTGAATTGTCCCACAAATTTCATGTGTTGAAACTTAATCTCCAATGTGGCAGTATTGAAAGGTGGAAGCTTTCAATAGGTTGGGTTGGGTCATGAGGACAGAGCCCTCATGAATAGGCTAATGGATATTAGTAGGTGGTTTGGTCAAGAGTGCAGAGTCCTCATGGATGGGTTAACGGGTGTAAAAGTAAGTTTAGCCTAAAACCGCCCCCTTACATATTTTAGGTTCAGCCTAAAGTTTTCTCCACACATAGTGAAATGTGACCTAGCTGGATGTTTAAACAAACTATAACCTACTCTTGTATCAATCGCAGAGTTTCTGTCCATCACAGACGACAACTCCTCAAACTGTGTTAATACAAGTAGGCATTAAGCTCCTTACATGAACAGGATAGGTTATAGCTTAGCCAATCACACTGTTTCTGTACCTCACTTCCACTCTCTGTCTGTCCCTTTCCTCTTTTTGGTCCATAAATCTTATCTGACCATCTGGCAGCCCAGGAGTTGCTCTGAACTTATTCTGGTTCTGGAGGCTATCTAATTCTCAATGGTTCTTAGCTCAGTTAAATTCGGTTAAATGTAATTTGTCTAAAGTTTTTCTTTTACGAGTGGTTAATGGATTAATGGATGATCATGGGAGTGGAACTGATGGCTTTATGAGAGGAAGAGAGACCTGAGCAAGTACACTAGTACACTCACACCTAGGCCCCTTAGACTAAGGCTGCCTTTCCTCCCTAGCGTATCTGAAGCCCCAGCACCCCCTCAGCTTCATAACTGAAAGTCCTTCCTGCCTTTACCCTCATAGAAAATCTTTTGTCAGGTGATGATGCTGCAGCAAGAATTGCCATGTGATAGCCTGCGCCACCTCAGGACACGATACAGGATCTCCACCAGCAAGAAGGCTCTCACCAATGTGCCCCCTCGACCTTGGACTTCCAAGCCTTCATAACTGTAAGGAAACAAATTCCTCTTCTCTATAAATTACCTAGTTCCAGGTATTCTGTTAAGAGCAACATCTTGACAAGACGAAGGAGGGCGTCTTAGTCCATTTTCTGTTGTTTTTAACACTATCGACTGATGAGGGAGATCAATAATATGGGTAACTAGTGTCCCCAAAAAAGAGATCAAAGGTATGGAGAGGAGAAAATACAGTAATCAATACTATCAATTTCTTCCCCAAAGCCATTCCCCTTCTTACTGAGAGAACCTTTATGGTTCACATGTCAAGGAGAGATACCTGGTATCAGGGACGAGGTGGGCATGTGACACTAGTCTGACCAATCATATGTAAGAAAAAGTTGGTTGGACGTGGTGTCGCATGCCTGTAATCCCAGCATTTTCGGAGGACAAGGAGGGTGAATTGCCTGAGCTCAGGAGTTGGAGACCAGCCTGGGCAACATGGTGAAACCCCATCTCTACTAGAATACAAAAATTAGCGGGGCATGGCGGTATGTGCCTGTAATTCCAGCTGCTCGGGAGGCTGAGCCAGGAGAATTGCTAGAACCCTGGAGGCAGAGGTTGCAGTGAGCCGAGATGGCACCACTGCACTCCAGCCTGGGCGACAGAGCAAGACTCTGTCTCTAAAAAAAAATAATAATAAAAAGAAGAAAAAGTTTACTCAGGGCTGCTTTGAGCACTTGCAATTGCCAGCACCACTCTAAGTGCTGCCAGCGTATTAACTAATCATCTTGTTCTACAGGTCTATGCAGGAAGACATTCTAGTTACTCCCATTTTCATGGATAAAGGCACTGTGGCACTGGGAGGCTAAGTCCCTGTTCCAGAGCCTGCACAGCCAGAAAGTATTAGGATTGTAACACAGACAGCTTGGCCCCAAAGCCAAATTTCTTATCCATTAAGCTGTAAGGCTCTCATTAATTTACCCAAAAGTCAACTCCTCTGACACCAATTTGCTGAAAGACAGTTTACTAGAGAATCCATTTCATGAGTGAGCAAATCACTGAATGATCAATTTGATGAATTGGCTAAATTTATAAAATAAGTATTTCTATCAATTTTTGATAAAGTTTGGAATGATTTGAATCAGATAGGTTATAAGACCTTTGGGAAGAAAAGGTTCTGGCTTCAGATTTCTTCCCTGGAAGTCATTCGCCCCTCCTTCCCCCTTCAGTCTCCTCCTCTCTCTGTCCCTCAATCCCCTACCTTCAGGAATCAGCAACTCTAGATTCTTATGAACTGACTTGTCTTTCTTTCTCTTACCAGGGAGTTGGGTAGAGAAAAATTAAACATAGGCACTCTTAAGAAGAAATAATGAAAACCTGTTAACTAAAATGACACAGAAATCTTTAAAAGCTGTTTAAACCATCCTATACAATATGCTTTAAGCCTTATCCATAGTTAAAAGAAAGAGGATTTTGATAAATGGGTGGCTTTGATAATTTTGATGACTTGATCATTCACTAAATTGGCACCTGGCAAATTGGCTCACTTCTGTCCCGTAGTGCCTCTAAAACAGGCCTGTCAAACCCAAAAGTCCTTGTTCCACAGCTGTCAGGGACATACCTGACTTTCAAGAAGAGGTGTGGGATTCTGTTTTTGTTGTACCCGCTTGCAATAGTTCATTAGCAATACTGCAGTAAATGCTCACTATGGTAGCAAACACCCAGGGTATAACATATTTTGTTCTATTATCCTAATAATAAGTAGATAATATGCATTGAGTAGAAATTTCAATAATGCTGAAATGTTAATTTTTATCAGGTGAAGAAAACAATTTTACAGATCTATTTGTTGTTACCTGGCAGCCTTTTGGTTAAGAATAAGGTTAGCTATCTTGAACTAGTAAACAAAGACTTTGAATTAATCAAGTATTATACAATAAATATATATGAATTACCATTCTTTGTATTAAACTTTTTAAAAAAAGTTATAGAACCTGATGCAAAGCCTATTTTTCCTCTTAATCCTAACATCAGTTATTTATTTTCAACAAAACAAAAACACCCATCACATTAGCTTGTGTTTGTAGGTTTGAATATTAGTTTAATAACCATTGTTTCCTTGTTTTACTGTTTTGTTTTTATTTACATTACATACATTTTTGGTTTATAATATAAAAGTTATAAGCACAAGACATTATACATAGTTTTGTGTTTGTCTTTAAGTAACATTGTAATAAAAATAATTTAAATAAACTCTTAGTAATAAAACTATTTTTTAAAAGAACGTTTTTACTATAAAAATATTTTATTGAATTATTAAAAGAAGTAAAGATAAAATACATCCTTAGTAAACAAATCCTTAATAAGCATAACACAAACACCAAACTGACAAAGTAAAGCATAAAAACTAGAGGAGAATGTCATTTATGAATAATGATGCAAAAATCATAAATAAAAATATTATCCAACAATAGCACATTAAAAGAATAATACATCAACTGAGGTTTATCCCAATAATACAGGAAAGGTTTGATAGTAGGAAATCTATTAATGTATTACTAATAAATTAAAAGCACAAAACTATATGGTATATTCAAAGATGCAGAAAGGGAGATGTTAATACTTGACATTTTATTTTTGATAAAGCTTTTCATAAAATAAAATGGGTATATACTTTCTTTTTTTAAAAAAAATTATTTTAAGTTCCAGGGCAAATGTGCAGGATGTGCAGCTTAGTTGCATAGGTGAACGTGTGCTATGGTGGTTTGCTGCCCCTATCATCTCATCACCTAGGTATTAAGCCCTACATGCATTAGCTATTTTTCCTAATGCTCTCCCTTCCCCTATCCCACTCCTGGACAAGCTCCAGTGTGTGTTGTTCCCCTCCCTGTGTCCATGTGTTCTAATTGTTCTGCTCCTACTAATAAGAGAGACATGCAGTGTTTGGTTTTATGTTTCTGTGTTAGTTTGCTGAGGATACTGGCTTCCAGCTCCATCCATGTCCCTGCAAAGGACACGATCTCATTCCTTTTTATGACACATAGTATTCCATGGTGGATATGTGACACATTTTCTTTATCCAGTCTATCATTGATGGGCATTTGAGTTGATTCCATGTCTTTCTACTGTGAATAGTGTTGCAATGAACATACACGTAAATGTATCTTTGTGACAGAATGATTTATATTCTTTTGGGTATATACCCAGTAATGGGATTGCTAGGTCAAATGGTATTTCTGGTTCTAGATCTTTGAGAAATTACCACACCATCTTCCACAATGGTTGAATAATAAACATTCCTACCAACTATGTAAAAGCCTTCCTATTTCTCCATGACCTCACTAGCATCTGTTGTTTCTTGACTTTTTAATAATTGCCATTCTGACTGGAGATGGTATCTCATTGTGGTTTTGATTTGCATTTCTTTAATGAAAGTGTCATTGAGTTTTTTTTCATTTGTTTGTTGGCTGCATAAATGTCTTCTTTTGAGAAATGTCTGTTCATGTCTTTTGTCCACTTTTTAATGGGTTTTTTCTCTTGTAAATTTGTTTAAGTTCCTTGTAGATTCTGAATATTAGCCCTTTGTCAGATAGATAGATTGCAAAAATTTTCTCCCACTCTATAGGTTGCCTGTTCACTCTGATGATAGTTAATTTTGCTGTGCAGAAGCCCTTTAGTTTAATTAGATCCCATTTGTCAATTTTTGCTTTTGTTGCAATTGCTTTTGGCAATTTTGTCATAAAATTTTTGCCAGTGCCTATGTCCTGAATGGTATTGCCTAGATTTTCTTCTAGAGTTTTTACACTTTTGGGTTTTATACTGAAGTCTTTAATCCATCTTGAGTTATTTTTGTATAAGGTGTAAGGAAGGAGTCCAGTTTCAATTTTCTGCAAACTGCTAGCCAGTTCTCCCAGCACCATTTATTAAATAAGGAATCGTTTCCTTATTGCTTGTTTTTGTCAGGTTTGTCAAAAACAAGATTGTTGTAGATGTATGGATTTATTTCTGAGTTGTCTATTCTGTTCCATTGGTCTATGTGTCTGTTTTTGTACCAGTACCATGCTATTTTTGTTATCATAGCCTTGTAGTATAGTTTGAAGTGTGGTAGCATGATGCCCCAGCTTTGTTTCTTTTGCTTAGGATTGTCTCAGCTATATGAGCTCTTTTTTTGTTGTTTCATATGCATTTTAAAATTATTTGTTCTAAATCTGTGAAGAATGTCAATGGCATTTTAATGGCAATAGCATTGAATCTATAAATTACTTTGGGCAGTATGGCCATTTTCATGATATTCATACTTCCTATCCATGAGCATAGAATGATTTTCCATTTGTTTGTGTCAGCTCTGATTTCCTTGAGCAGTGGTTTGCAGTTCTCCTTGAAGAGGTCCTCCACTTCTCTCGTTAGCTGTATTCCTAGGTATTTTATTCTCTTTGTAGCAACTGTGAATAGAAGTTCATGATTTGGCTCTCTGCTTCCATGTTGTTAATGTATTGGAATGCTTGTGACTTTTGCATATTGATTTTGTATTCTGAGACTTCACTGAAGTTGCTTATCAGCTTAAGAAGCTTTTAGGCTGATATGATGGGATTTTCCAGATATACAATCATGTCATCTGCAAACAAAGATAATTTGGCTTCCTCTCTTCCTCTTTGAATACCTTTATTTCTTTCTTTTGCTTGATTGCCCTGGACAGAACTTCCAATACTATGCTGAATAGGAGTGGTGAAAGGAGGCATCCTTGTCTTTTGCCAGTTTTCAAGGGAAAGCTTCAGCTTTACCCATTCAGTATGATATGAGTTATGAGTTTGTTATAAATGGGTATTATTTTGAGGTATGTTCCATCAATATCTAGCTTATTGAGAGTTTTTAACATGAAGGATGTTGAATTGTATCACAGAAATTTTCTGCTTCTATTGAGATAATCATGTGTTTTTTTTCTTTAGATCTGTTTATGTGATGAATTATGTTTATTGATTTGCTTATGTTGAAACACCCTTGCATCTGGCAGATGAAGCCAATTTGATTGTGGTGAATAAGTTTTTTGATGTGCTGCTGGATTTGGTTTGCCAGTATTTTATTGAGAATTTTTGCATCAATGGTCATCATGGATATTGACCTAAAGTTTTCTTTTTTTATTGTTGTATCTCTGCCTGGTTTCTGTATCAGGAAGATGCTGGCCTCATAGAATGAGTTAGGGAAGAATCCCTCCTTTTCAATTGTTTGGAATAGTTTCAGAAGAAAAAATACCAGCTCCTCTCTGTATTTATGGTAGAAGTCAGCTGTAAATCCATCTGGTCCTGAGCTTTTTTTGGTTGGTAGGCTATTTATTACTTATATATTATTTATAATTTCAGAAGTTGTTATTGGTTTATTCAAGGATTCAACTTATTCCTGGTTCACTCTTCAGAGGATGTATGTGTCCAGGAATTTATCCATTTCTTCCAGATATTCCAGTTTGTTTGCATAGAAGTGTTTATTGTATTCTCTAATCATTGTATTTCTGTGGGGGCAGTGGTGATATCCCCTTTATTACTTTTTATTGTGTCTATTTGATTCTTCTGTCTTCTTTACTAGTCTAGCTAGCAGTCTGCCTACTTTATTATTTTTTTTCAAAAAACCAACTCCTGGATTCATTAATTTTTTGAAGGGTTTTTTGTGTCTCCCTGTCCAGTTCCACTCTGATCTTGGTTACTTCTTGTCTCTGCTAGATTTGGGGTTTGTTTGCTCTTGATTCCCTAGTTCTTTTAGTTGTGATGTTAGGATGTCAATTTGAGATCTTTCTAGCTTTTTGATATGGGCATTTTAATGCTATAAATTTCCCTCTTAACACTGCTTTAGCTGCATCCCAGAGATTCTGGTATGTTGTCTCATAGTTCTTACCGGTTTCATAGAGCTTGATTTCTGCTTTAATTTTATTATTTACCCAGGAGTCATTCAGGAGCAGCTTCTTCAATGTCCATGTAGTTTTGTGGTTTTGAGTGAGTTTCTTAATCTTGAATTCTAATTTGATTGTACCATGAATGATTTATTTCCAATTATGTGATCAATTTTAGAGCAAGTGCTTTGTGGTGCTGAGAAGAATGTATACTCTGTTGTTTTGGGGTGGAGAGTTCTGCAGATATCTATCAGGTCCACTTGATCAAGAGCTAAGTTCAAGTCCTGAATATCTTTGTTAATTGTCTTTCTCGATGATCTGTCTAATTTTGACAGGGTGGTGTTAAAGTCTCTCACTATTATTGTGTGGGAGTCCAAGTCTCTCTGTAGATCTCTAAGAACCTGTTTTATGAATCTGGGTGCTCCTGTATTGGGTTGATAGCTATTTAGGATAGTTAGCTCTTCTTGTTGAATTACCCCTTTATCATTATGTAATGTCCTTCTTTGTCTTTTTTTATCTTCATTGATTTAAAGTTTATTTTGTCAGAAACTATGATTGCAACCCTTGCTTTTTTCTGTTTTGCATTTGCTTGGTAAATTTTCCTCCATTGTTTTATTTGGAATCTATATGTGTCTTTGTATGTGAGATTGGTCTCTTGAATACAGCATACCGATGGATCCTGACTCTTTATCCCTATCAGTTATACACTTAATCTTTTAACATAATCCCATAATTCTTGGAGGTTGTGTTCATTTCTTTTTATTCTTTTTTCTCTAATTTTGTCAGCTTGTCTTGTGTCAGCAAGATAGTCTTCAAGCTCTGATATCCTTTCTTCTACTTGGTCTATTCAGCTATTGATACTTGTGTTTACGTTATGAAGTTTTCGTGTTCTGTTTTTCAGCTCAGTGAAGTTATTTATGTTCCTCTCTAAATTGGCTACTCTGGTTAACAGCTCCTGTAGTGTTTTATCCTGATCCTTTATTTCTTTGCTCAGCAAAGTTTATTATTACTGATTTTCTGAAACCTACTTCTGTCAATTCATCCATCTCAGCTGCAGCCCAGTACTGTGTTCTTGCTGGAGACATGTTGGGATCATCTGCAGAAGAGGCTTTTTTAGTTTTCAGCCTTATTCCATTGATTCTTTCTCATCTTCATGGGTTTATTTACCTTTGATCTTTGAGCCTGCTGACCTTTGCATGAGGTTTTTGTGGGATCTTTATCATTGATGTTGTTGTTGCTGTTGCTTTCTGTTTGTTTTTCCTTTAGCAGTCAGGCTCCTCTTTCATAGGGCTGCTGTGATTTATTGGGGGTCTACTCTAGACTCTATTCATTTGGATTCCTCCCACCCCTGGAGGTATCACCAGAAGAGGCTGCAGACCAGCAAAGATGGCAGGCTGCTCCATCCTCTGGGAGCTCTGTTAGAGAGGGGTACAGACCTAATGCTGACCGGAATGCTCCTGTATGAGGTGTCTGGAGACTCCTGTTGGGAGGTCTCACCCAGTCAGGAGGCGTGGGATCAGGAACCACTTAAATAAGCAGTCTGGCTGCCCCTTGGCAGAGTGGGTGTGTGTGCTGGGGGAAACCTCTCTTATCTGGGCTGCCATGATTCTCCAGAGCCAGCAGGCAGAAAAGATTTAGACTACTGATCCACAATATTGCAGCCCCCACTCTCAGGGGCTCCTCTCAGGGAGATCAGAGTTCTATCCATAAACTTCTGGCTGGGTATGTTGAAATTCCCACAGTGAGGCGCTTCCCAGTGAGGAAGGGTGGATCAGGGTCCCACTTAAAGAAACAGCCTGGCCACCATCTGACCCAGCCGCCATGCTGCACTGTGAGGAATTGCTCCCAGTCTAAACCACCCAGTCTCACTGGCACCAGTGGCAGGGGAAAATGGCCTACTGGAGCTGCAATGATGGTGGCCACCCCTTCCTTCTGGGAGCTCAGTCTTCTCAGGCAGTCTTCAGACTCTTGCCCTGGCCAGCAGGGGTTCCAAGCCAGTAGGTTGTAGTTTGTGGGGTCCCGTGGGAGTGAGGCTGCTTGGCTCCCTAACATTATCCCCATTCCAGTGGGAGTGAATGGATCTCCTGCCTCACCAGAGTTCCCAGAGCTGGAGTACACAAATACTCCTGTGTCTCAGTGCTGGCTTGAGTGACCACCCACTTGAGCAGCCACTGTGAATCTGCACAGCTCTGTGCTTGGGACCCAAGGTCCTAGTGGAGTGGGCACATAAGGGGATCTCTTGATCCCCTTGCAAGGATCCATGGGAAAAGCATGGTTTTCAGGGAGGTGTAGTACAATCCCTCACCACTTCTCTTGGCTGAGGGAGGGAGGTCCCTTTTCCCCATGCAGCTACCAGCTTGGCCATGGCTCCACTCTGAGTTTCCTCACTCTTCATGGTTACATCAACTGCTTAGTTATTCCCAGCGAAAGAACCTTGGGACCTCTATTGAAGATGCAGAATTCACTCACCATTTTCATCATTCTCAGTGGGAGCTGCAGAGCAGAGCTGTTTCTATTTGACCATTTTTGCTGGCCCCAGGGTCCTATTTTTTCCTAATCAATGTGCTGCCTTTTAACACCATAAAATTCAGCAGGCTGAGAATTCAACCTACTTTGAAATCCAACCACCTACAGGACCATACTATCTAATTTTTGACTATAGGAAATAAGAAATTATTTTATGATGAGTATAGAAAGTTTCCGGTTTTTAAAACATTTCTTAAACTGAAAATTTTTAACCTTGAACTTGTCTTCAGCAGAATTAGAAGAATCCAGGTTACCCTGTATATCTTATATTCACTATGCCTTCTCCCCATAATTTTTAATCACAGTAACCACTTCAATCTGGCAGCATCTTGTCTTTAACAGGCATTTCATTCCAGGTGACAACTGGTGATCGTTTAAGTAAATGTTTTCAATTGAGTGCTATAAACCACTGTCTCATAATATAATAGTTATATTTGTAACTGCCTCAGATTCCTTTCATTGTACAATATAACTTTCAAATTAATTAAATAAAAATATAAGATTCTTCTAATCCACTCAGGTCAGATAGAGAATTTCATATTACATTTTCCTTTACAGTCTATTGCCAGTAACTGATTTTATATCACTTTGCATTAGTGAAAGTTTTTTGTTAGGACAACCACATTGTAGCTACTCTACAAACAAAAAGCTGTACTAAAGGATATATTTTAGGTTTTTTTGTTGTAGAAAACTAGCCTGTTACATGGCAAGAATGATGCCATCTTGAAGCAAAACCATTAGGATGATTGATGCTTGACTCCTGCATCTGCAGCAAGGTCTTTACACACTGTCCATAGCGGAGACAACCCCTCATAAATAAACAATGTCTAGAGAATAAATAACCCCTCATGAAGATGTCTATCTTACCAAAAAGCTTTCTGTAGAAAGTACCTTACTGGAAAGCGGGTGTAGCAGTCACAGGAACCCACCATCTTGCAGCTGCCTGAGATGTCACTTCTGTTTGTAACTCCCTATTAAATGTTTTGTTGTTGTTGTTGTTGTTGAAACCAGATTTGTTAGCCTCTTTCTGCAACCTCTCAGCTCCCTGGGTCTTTGCGGGTAAACTTGCCATAACTGCTCATCACAGAACATGTGATAGGGCTGAAAACACACACTCAAGCCAGAGATTCCAGATATGCCTTTCAGAGCCACACTGCAGAATTTGGCTGTGGAGAGAGCTGCCACCTGTGCCAAAGACAGGAAACTGCAAGGTCAGTAGTCACCGGTCCTGACCATGCCATTACCCCCAGCATTCCAGGACCAAAAAGACGTATCCTGCACCTTGCCTCAACCCCAGTGTTACTCAGTTTCAATGAAAGTCCCAGATATGCGAAAAGACTCAGTTGAATACATCTGGAAAATGTAGTTTTGAGATTTTTATCTCCTATAGTACAGGATGGCATCTGACATGGTTTGAGTCTGAGTCTTCACCAAATCTCATGTCAAATTGTAATCTTCAGTGTTGGCAGTGGGGCCTGCTGGGAGGCAATTGGATCCTGGGGCCAGATTTTCCCAACAGTGCTGTTCTGGGTATTGTCAGTGAGTTATTGTGAGATCTGATTTTTAAAAAGTTTGTAGCACCTTCCCACCCTTCCTGTTCCTTTTGCATTGGCCATGTAAGATGTGCCTGCTTCCCCTCAACCTTCTGTGTTGACTGTAAGTTTCCTGAGGTCTCCCCAGCCATGCTTCTGTAGAGTCTGTGAAACTGTGAGCTAATTATGCCTCCTTGCCTTATTAATTACCCAGTCTCAAGTATTTCTTTGTAACAGTGTGAGAATGGACTAAAACAGCATCCTAGATCAGGAGTGTAATGGGATGTTGCATTAGGCCATTCAGGACATCTGCCATTTTGTCTTCAGAAATACACTTGAGCTTTGTTTCACCCCTCTCCAGAGTTTTACACAATGAAGTCCACCATCCTTCTGTAAATGTCCATCTTTACTGTCTTATTGTCATCCACTTCCTTTCCCTTCCATGCTAATGGTTGCCACCTGCACCTACACCTACTGTCTTGGCTCTGTTCTGCCCTGGTTTTCAGAAAAAAACCCATGCATTCAAGAAGGTGCTCAGTCATTGACTTCACTGCAAGTCTGAGTCTATCTCAGTGAGGCATCAGCTCTCCCTGGCCACACCGGCTTCCCCTGTTAGCTGTCACTTTCATATTTGCCTTCTTCTACAACCTGAGTTCTGCCTGATACAGGACCACCCTCCTGTCTGTGATGTTCTCTGGGCTTGGTGACCTAGTCCACCTTCCTCTAATTCCTTCTCTGAGGGAGCTGCCTAGCCAGACTTTCAGCTCCTGCAGCCTCCCCCTTGGAACTCTGGTGAGTCTGTCCTCACACTGCCATAAAGAAATACCCGACACTGGGTGATTTATAAAGGAAATAGGTTTAATTGACTTACAACTCCCCATTGCTGAAGAGGCCTCAGAAAACTTACAATCATGGCAGAAATCAAAGGAGGAGCAGACACCTTCTTCACAGGGTGGCAGGGTGGAGTGAGTACAAGCAGGGGAAATGCCAGATGCTTATAAAACCATCAGATCTCATGAGACTCACTTACTGTGACAAGAAAAACATGGAGGAAACTGCATCTATGATTCAGTTACCTCCACCTGGTCCTACCCTTAATGCACGAAGATTATGGGGATTATAATTCAAGATAGATTTTGCGTAGGGACACAGAGAAAAACTGTATCAGTGAGACTTTCCTACCTCACTAGGGAGGACCAAAGATGGAGGGAAAAAGAACTGAAAAAGTGATAACAAAAGGTGTGTATTTCGGTAATTTTTCTTTTTTTTTTCTTTTTTTTTTTTTTTTTGAGACGGAGTCTCGCTCTGTCGCCCAGGCTGGAGTGCAGTGGCTGGATCTCAGCTCACTGCAAGCTCCGCCTCCCGGTTTACGCCATTCTCCCGCCTCAGCCTCCCGAGTAGCTGGGACTACAGGCGCCCTGGGGCCACCTCGCCCGGCTAGTTTTTTTTTTTTTTGTATTTTTAGTAGAGACGGGGTTTCACCGTGTTAGCCAGGATGGTCTCGATCTCCTGACCTCGTGATCCGCCCATCTCGGCATCTCAGAGTGCTGGGATTACAGGCTTGAGCCACTGCGTCCGGCCGGTAATTTTTCTTAATCCTGAGTAAATCGGTTGAAAATGCTTGAACTTTACCTATGAAATAATGCACACATTTATTACTAGATAGTATAGACGATAACGCTTCTGCTTCTATTCCCTATGGGAGAAGAATTTTCCATCGTTTTTTGTCCAAGTCCATATTATACAGAAAGGAAACATGGCACCTTGCATTATAGTGTGATGAGAGGGAGTGGAGAACATTAAAAAACACCTCCCATGGACTGGAGTCTTTCTCTATCTTTAACTGTAATATATTTGCTTTCTATATCTGGGGTGCTCTAGTGTTGGGTGCATATGTATTTACAATTGTTATGTGCTCTTTTTTGAATTGATTCCTTTATCATTATATAGTGGCCCTCTTCGTCTTTCTTTTCTTTTCTTTTTTTTTTAAACACAGTTTGTCTCTCTCTGTCCCAAGCTGGAGTGCAGTCACAGGATCTCAGCTCATTGTAACCTCTACCTCCCGGTTCAATCAGTTCTCATGCCTCACCCTCCACAGTAGCTGGAATTACAGGCATGTACCACCACTCCTGGCTAATTTTTATATTTTTGATAGAGATGGGGTTTTTCCATGTTGGCCAGGGTGGTCTCCAACTCCTGGCCTCAAGTTATCTGTCTGTCTTTTCCTCCCAAAGTGCTAAAATTACAGGTGTGAGCCACCATAGCACGTGGCCCATCTCTTTATTTTCAGTCTGCGTGTCTTTATAACTGAAGCATTTTTTGTAGGCAACAGATCATTGGAGTTTTTTTTAATACGCATTCTGTCACTCTATGTCTTTTGATTGGAGAGTTTAGTTTATTTACATTCAATGCCATTATTTGATAAGGGCTTACTGCTTCCTTTTTGTTATTTGTTTTCTAGTCTTCTTATTCTTTTCTCTCTTATCTCCTTCTTTTAGCAAAAGTGATTTTCTCTAGTGGTATACTTTAGTTTCTCGCTTTTTTTGTTTTAGATTTAAGGTACTATGAGGCCTGAAAATAATATTTTATAACCCATTATTTTAAACTGATGACAACTTAACACTAATTACATAAACAAAAAACAAGCAAAAAGAAAACTAATAAAACTCTATATTTTAACTTAATCTCCTTGCTTTTTAACTTTTTGTTGCTTCTATTTATATCTTATCTTTCGTTGTTTCTATTTATATCTTATTGTTTCTATTTATATCTTATATCTTATTGTTTCTATTTATATCTATAGTTATAACTATAACTTGAAATGTTATAGTTATTATTTCTGATCAGTTATTTTTGTCTTTTAACTTGAGATATGAGTAGTTTACATAGCACAGGTATAGTGTTATAATATTCTGTGTTTTTCTTTGTACTTACTACCATCATGAGTTTTGTACCTGTAGAGGATTTCTCATTGCTCACTAATGTCCTTTTTTTTGTCAGATTGAAGAATTCCTCTCTTTAGCGTTTCTTGTAAGACTGGTCTGGTGTTGATGAACTCCTTCAGCTTTTGTTCCTCTGGGAAAATCTTTATATCTTCTTCATGTTTCAAGGAGTTCTTTTTAAAAGACTTCTTTTTTGTGTAAAATCTGCTTGGTGTTCTTTAACTTTCTTGTACTTGAATATTGATATCTTTTTCTAGGTTTGAGACATTCTCTGTTATTATCCCTTTGAACAAACTTTATACCCCTATCTCTGTCTCTACCTCCTTTTTAAGGCCAATAACTCTTAGATTTGCCCTTTTTAGGCTGCTTTCTTGATCATGCAGACGTGCTTCATTCTTTTTTATTTTTTATTTTTTGTCTCCTGTGACTGTGTGTTTTTAAATAGCCTGTCATTGAGCTAATTCTGTCTTTTGTTTAATCAGTTCTGCTATTAGAAGTCTTTGATGCATTCTTCAGTATGCCAATTACATTTTTCAACTCTAGAATTTATGCTTGATTCTTTATAATTATTTCAATCTCTTTGTTAAATTTTTCTTATAGGAATGTGAATTCCTTCTGTGTTATCTTGAATTTCTTTCAGTTTCCTCAAATTAACTATTTTGAATTCTCTGTCAGGTCACATATCTGTTTCTCTGGGATTTGCCCTTGGTGCATTATCTAGTTCATTTGCTGAGGTCATGTTTTCCTGAGTGGTCTTAATGCTTCTGTACGTTCGTCAGTGTTTAGGCATTGTAGAGTTAGGTATTTATTGTGGTCTTTACAGTCCGGGCTTGTTTATACCCATTCTTCTTGGGAAGGATTTTCAGGTATTCAAGACGACATGGGTATTGCAATCTAGATTTTTGATTACTGCAACTGTATCTATATTAAGGGGCACCCCAAGCTTAGTAACCCTGTAGTTTGTAAAAGTACTGCCTTGGTGATATTGGATAACATCTAGAAGTATTCTCTGAATTACCAGGCAGAGACTCTTGCCTGGATAATTTTTGCTTTTTTTGTTTGTTTTGTTTGTCTGTTTGTAGAGACAAGGTTTCACCATGTTTCCCAGGCTGGTCTCAAACTTCTGGGCTCAAGCAATTCCCCTACCTTAACCTCCCAAAGTTTTGGGATTACAGGCATGAGCCACCACACCTGGCCCTCAGCTTGTCTTAGATGAGAAGTGATCAGGAGGTTGATAGACAGATGACTGTAATGAAGAGGTGTAGAGTGTGATAATAGTCAGATATGTTCTCAAAGGACTGGGTATTGAACATTTTATGGATAAATTGTTACATGGATACAAGAGAGAAGTAAAGAAGGCTTGAACACTTGTCTATCCTAAAATATGTCAGTGTGATTAAATGATTGCCAACCTCTAGAGTGGTTCAGGGGAGGCAGAGTGGGAGACAGGTTTCAGTTAAGGTTGACTTTTATGATATTTAGAAAGAAACCATTCTATTCTTGTGAATTACATGTATTTTTCCTTCAATTACATTTCTATTTGGTTGTAAGTACTATATTATGTATTTTGATACATTGTTCTTAAATTCAGCACACTTAATTAAATCCTTCTATAAATGTTATATACTACAATACTATTAATGCTTACATTAAGTTGGAATTAATACAATCTAGATGTTTATAAATTAATATGTCAATTGAATCATCATGACAACCTTGTAGAAAATAACTGCAAAATATAGAAAAAGACAAGGAGATTAAAATGGCAACATGGAAAATAATTGTTGAACACAAAGAAGGTAGCAATGGAGGAATAAAGAAAGAAAGAATACGTAAGATATACAGATAACAGGAAAATGGTGGATGTAAATCTTATCAATAGTAACATAAAAGGTAAATGAATTAAACGTTCCAATAAAGGTCAATAGGTCGTTAGAATAGATAAAATAAAAAGATCTATTTATGTGATGGCTACTGAGACACAGATAGATGGAAATAAGACAATGAAAAGAGATATGCCATAAAGTAATAACCAAGAGAGTTGGAGTGGCTTTAATAATATTATGCAAAAAAGAATGTGATAAAAATGATTATTAGAGACAAGAAGTATATTGTATAATAATAACAGGATCAGGCCGAATGTGGTGGCTCACGCCTGTAATCTCAGCACTTTGGGAAGCTGAGGCTGGCAGATCATGAGGTCAGGGTTAGAGACCAGCCTGGCCAACACAATGAAACCCCATCTCTACTAAAAATACAAAAAGTAGCTGGGCATGGTGGCGCGTGCCTGTAGTCCCAGCTACATGGGAGGTTGAGGCAGGAGAATTGCTTGAACCCAGGAG
Source organism: Trachypithecus francoisi (assembly GCF_009764315.1). NCBI lineage: Eukaryota > Metazoa > Chordata > Mammalia > Primates > Cercopithecidae > Trachypithecus > Trachypithecus francoisi. The sequence goes on along the minus strand of NW_022680998.1, from coordinate 31,436 downwards.
GTGGAGGTTACAGTGAGCCAAGATCGTACCACTGCACTCCAGCTTGGACAACAGAGTGAAACTTTGTCTCTAAATAATAATAATAATAATAATAATAACAATAATAATAGAGTCAATCTATTAAGAAGATATAATAATTATAGACATATATGCATGTAACAACAGAGCCCTAAAGTATGAGGCAAAAATAGATGTAATTGAAAGTACAAATAGACAATTCAACAATATTAGTTGGAGAATTTAATATTACAATTTCAATAATGGGCAGAATATGTAGACAATTGTTCATCAAGTAAATAGAAGACAATAGAATACCAACAATCAATTAGACCTAATACACATCTATTGAACTTCTTCTAACTATGGAACAGATTACAAATTCTTCTCAAGTGTTATGAAATATACTGTGCAAAAGACAATATATTAGGTCATAAAACAAGCTTCAATTAACTTAGTAAGCATGAAGTTAAACAGAGTATGCTTTCCAAAGCCAACAGAATGAAATTAGAGATCAACAGCAGCAGGAAATTTGGAAAAATCACAAATCTGGGAAATATAAAAATGAACTCTTTGACAACAGTGTCAAAGATAACATCACAATGGAATTAGAAAATACTTTAAGATAAAAAATCCTAAAAATCCTAAAAATACAACATACCAAAACTCAATGTGATGTTTTGAAAGCATTAAACACAGGCAAATTTACAGCTATAAATGCTTATATTAAAATAGAAAGATCTCAAATCAGTAACCTAACCTTGAGACTTAAAAAATTAGAAAAAGAACAGCAAATCCAACCAAAGTAAATAGAATTAAAAAAAAGAAAGATCAAGTATTCAATTGTATGGTTATACCATGTTTCGTTTATCCATTTTTCAGTTGATGAACATTTCAGTTATTCTCTCTTCTTGACTATTATAAATAATGCCATGTGTTTCTATGAACATGTTTACAATTTTGTTGGCTATTTAGCTTGCTGTGGAATTTCTGGGCCACATGGTACCTCTATTACTACTATTTTGAGGAACTTCCAAACTGTTTTCCAATGTGGCTGAACTATTTTATATTCCCTCCAGCAATAAATTATGGTTTTTTCTCTTATTATTGTCCAATTTTTTAAATTATAATCATCCTAGTGGAAATGAAGTGGTATCTTATTTTGGATTGACTTTTTCTCTAATGACCAATGCTGCAGCATATCTTTTTATTATTTTATTGGCCATTTGTGCAAGTCCTTTGATGTCTACAGAAATCCCTTGTCATGAAATAAGTTAAATTATTTGTCTTTTTACTGTTGAGATATAAATGTTCTTTATGTTTTCTAGATACCAGGCCCTTACATATATATGGTAAAATGGGCTAGTATTTTGTCCCTTTCTCTGGGTCATCATTCACTTTCTTGATGGTGTTTTTTGATGTGCAAAAGTTTTTCATTTCTTTGAAGTTTAACTTATCTGTCTTTTTCTTTAATTATTTGTGTTTTAGGGATCTTACTTCAGAGACCATTGTCTAATAAACGAATATTTTTACCTACCTTGAAGAGGTAGCTCTTAGTTTTAGCTCTTATAACTAAGTCTTTAATGCATTTTGAGTTAATTTTTGATAATGGTCTGAGCTAAAGGCTTAACTTTATTCTTTCAAATGTGTATATTTAGTTTTCTCAGCACCATTCTTTGACAACGCTATTCAACACTATTCTTTTCTCCATTAAATTTTCTTAGCATCCTTGTTGAGAATCAATTGATTATTGATGTGTGGGCGTTATTACCAAACTTTCTATTTTATTCCAGGTATCTATCATTATGCCAGTACTACATTGTCTTCATTAATTCAGTGTTGTAGTAAGTTTTTAAACTGTGAAGGTTAAGTCATCCGTATTTGTTTCTATTTATCAAAGTTTTTGGCTATTCCTCTGACACTACCATAGTAATTTCAGGACTAACTTGTCAACTCCTGCAAAAAATCTGGCTGGGCTTTGGTAGGGATTGCACTGAGTTTGTCGATGAGTTTGGGAAATATTGCTATCTTAATATTAAATCTTGTCATTCGCAAGCATAGCATGTTTTTCCATTTATTTAAGTGTTCTTTACTTTATTTTAACAATATTCTGCATTTTTTGGTTCACTTTTCTTGCACTTCTCTTGTTTTTGTTTTTGTTTTTTTTCTTTTTTATTATACTTTAATTCTAGGGTACATGTGCACAACATGCAGGTTTGTTACATATGTATACATGTGCCATGTTGGTGTGCTGCACCCATCAACTCATCATTTACATTAGTTATATCTCCTAATGCTACCCTTCCCCCCTCCCCCCACCCCACAACAGGCCCCGGTGTGTGATGTTCCCCTTCCCGTGTCCAAGTGTTCTCATTGTTCAATTCCCACCTATGAGTGAGAACATGCGGTGTTTGGTTTTCTGTTCTTGTGATAGTTTGCTGAGAATGATGGTTTCCAGCTGCATCCATGTCCCTACAAAGGACATGAACTCATCCTTTTCTGTGGCTGCATCGTATTCCATGGCGTATATGTGCCGCACTTCTCTTTTTAATTTATTCCTAAGGACTTTTTCTTTTGATTCTATTGTAATGAAATTATTTCTTAATTTATCTTTTGAATGCTTATTATGAGTATATAAAATTATAAGAGGTTTTTTACAAGTTTATCTTGCATTTTGTAACCATGATGAACTTGTTTTTGAGCTCTCATAGTTTCTTGTAAACTCTTTTGAATTTTCTATATAAGAGATCATGTCATTTTAATAGAGATAGTTTTAATTCTTCCTTTCAAACTTGGGCACCTTCTAACTATTTTTCTTACTTAATTATTCTGGCTAGAACCTACAGTACAATCTTGAATACAAATGTTACAAGCACACACCCTTGTCTTGTTTTGAATTTAGGGGGAAAGCTTTCCATTATTCATCATTATATATGATGTTGGCTGCACATTTTATGTAAATGTCCTTTATCAGGTTGGAGAAATTCTTCCTACTTCCTACTTACTCAGTTGTTTTTCTTCATGAAAAGATGTTGAATTTTGTCAAACACTTTTTTGCCTTTACTGTAGTAATCATATATTTCCTCCTCCCTTTTATCTGTTCATAACTTCTATTAAAGTGATTGCTTTTTGCATGTGGAATGATTACGTAGGCTTGAGATAAATCCCACTTGGTTGTGTTGTATAATCCTTTTTATATGTTGGTGAAATCAGTTTCACCAACATATGAAAACATAATATTTTCACCAACATAGTATTTTTTGAGGAATTTTGCATGTATAGTCATAAGAGATATTTGTCTATCATTTACTTTTTATGTCTTTGTTTTTGTATCAGTGTAATTCTAGCTTTAAAGAATGAGTTGCAAATATAACTTTCTATTCTATTTTCTGAAAGAATTTGCGAAGGATTGGTATTAATTTTTAATTAGATATTTGGTATAGTACCACAGGGAAGCCCTTCTGTTTTTACTTTGTGGGAGTGTTTTGATTACTAATTCATTCTCTTAATTGTTAGAGATCTATCTAAATTTTCTATTCTTCTTGAGTCAGTTGTCATAGTTCATGTCTCTAGAAATTTTTCTACTAATTTATCTCTAATAACTAATGCTGCAGCATATCTTTTTATTATTTTATTGGCCATTTGTATAAGTCTTTTGATGTCTACTCAAACCCTTTGTCATTAAACAAAGTAAATTATTTGTCTTTTTACTGTTGACATATAAATGTTGTTTATATTTTCTTGATACTAAGCCCTTACATATATATGGTAAAATGGGTCTGGATTTTCAAAATGTCTCTGGTGTTTTGCCAGCATGGAATGTTCATTTACTGACTCTCTCCAGAGTTCCTGGCTTCCAGCCACAGGGTTGGTTTCCTCTCTGAAGGCTCCTCTCTTGCATTCCCCTTCCTTACAAATAGTGTTCATAGCCAAGCACTTCTCAAAAAAGTTCATTCTGGAGAGCTGTAGGCATGGGGGTGGATATGAGGTTTCATCCCCATTGCCCTGAGGTGACCAGAGAATAGGCTGCCCAGATTTTGATTCCACATAAGAAGGAGTGTCTAACTCTGGAACTCGTGGACTGCCTTTTTGCAATAACTTCCCCACTACCAGGTGGAGTACCGAGAATCAAGCCAATCTTGAATATCCTCTCTCCTGGAAATCTGCAGAGCAGTTCTGGTTGAGAACAGAGTGCACTCAAGGTGACATGCTTGGGGCCACACAGTGGGATGGGAGAGTGGCTGTGATATCAGTGATGAGTCCTGAGCTTGTAGTCAGGAGTCCAGACCCTGTGCTTGATTAGCTGTATGAAATTTCACAGCTTGCCTAATACCTCTGAGGTTTGGATTTCACAGCCATTAAATGGGTTGAATACCCAGAAACCTGACTACCTTGAGGTGGTCATGGGGTCAGACCTGCAGCTCCAGCCTTGGAGGTGTTCTGTTTGGGCAGCCATCAGGGGAGACTACTCGAGGAGGAGCCAGTGCCTTGGGGTTAAGAAGATGGTGCTCCTCCCTCAGGGTAATGGGAGGGGGAGTTCTTAAATGCCCTGGGGTATTCAGGTCTGGAGTGAAGAGGACACGACCTAAGCCTCAGCAGGTGGTGGTGAGTTTCAGGCTGCTGAGGCTGTGGCAGAGGGAGTGTGAACTTCTCTGCCCCAACCTTTGAAATGCCAGGAGCACAGTTGACACAGACTGAAAGGGAAACTCTTAGTTGTGATGCAGCCAAGAGCCTGTCAGCTTCTGTAGGGGGTTCTCCTTACCCTGAGTGTACAGAGAGGTGATGACCACTAGTGGGAGCTGAGAAACCATATAGCCACCTGCAACAAGTAAATGCTGATATTTGCGTTGAAGATGTGGGGAGTTACCAATCTCTACAGGAGATTTGTTCTTTTGCTTACAGCTTCTTACTTAGGCAACTGAGAGGTAAAGTTTTTGAAAAATGGAAAAAGAAATTTAACTTACTATATGAGGTAGGGACAAAGGAAAGTCACCAAGTTCCGGAAGGGCATAGCCCAGCCTTGCTGTAAGAGGGTGACATCTGTGCCTGACGATAGGCTGACACTGGTGACCAGGGCCACCTGGGGCAGAGCTGTGAACTCAGGGAAGCAGGTAAGTGTCAGGGGAGGGTGTGAGAAAACAGCAAACTGGCTGTGCCTGAGAGAAGGGGACCTGTCTAATACACTGCCAGGAACATCACAGAATGAGGTTGTACCTTTATCTCTTCCGCAATTACTTATCAACCATGTGCAGTACTGTAAGGGCTGGGAGGGGATGAAAAAGCTGAATGGCTTTCTCTAGACTGGCGGGCTGTCTCCCCAGTAGTAACTTGCTGGCCCTGCCCTTGAAGTGCGGAAGAGTGTAAAGGGTTCCTTGATCAAGCTTGTCCTCTTTTCTTACCTCTTCCCCTCTTCTATTTCCGCTGCAGCTGAACAGGCCATCAGGCAGCCTGCCATGGGGCCCTGCTCCAAGAACCGGTCCTTCTGCCGGGCAACTATGCTCCTGGTATTCATCAGCCTCCTCCTCAGTGAGTGGCAGGGTTCTTGGGAAGGGAGGGCAATTGCATGGGGCTGGGCTAGCTGGGCCCTGACCACTGGGTGGGCTGTTCCGGTTCTGATGTCTTTGGGCAACAAAAAGAGAAAAAGACTCTGTTATGATTAACAAATGCAACATATTTGATTGGAGTCCCAGGATGGAAGGAATGAATTGTGTTTTTGGTGGTGAGGAGGATGGGACCCTGAGCCAGGGCTGCCTTGGCTACATTAAGGGAAACTTCACCCACTGTCTGGGCTCAGGGCTGAGCTCTAAGCAAATCATCAAAAAGGAGAGGGCCCTTGAAAGTCTCAACCTTAAAATTGTTTTTGGAGTTTGTTTAGTGTTCATTTTAAATGTTAAAAAGAACTTATATTAGGGTAAAATGTGTCTATAGTGGGGACACTTCACATCCCTGTGAGTTGCCTTTCCTCCACTCGGAAATGCTGCTCAGACCCTCAGATGAAACCATGTTTATCACAGCACTGTTCTAGGAAAAACCCTGGAAAGAAACAGGAGGGGCCCATCAATTCAGGAACAATTGAACAAGCTGAGGAGTATCTGTTCCATGGCATATGATAGAAGCTTACAAAAGCAAATGTTCTAGTTATCTGAAAGGAATGTTCAGCTTCCATGAGGTAAGATGCATAGATTCCCATCACCAAGATTCAGGAACCTGAATACAATGCAATCTTCATTTTATAAAAGGAAACACAGCCATCAAAATTTAAGTGTTTATACACCTATATGTTTCTAAGACTACGCTAAAAATGTGGAGGGAATCAGTAGATTGCTAACATGGGCTACAGGAGGGCATAAAATTGGGAAGGAAAACATGGAGAGTGAGAAAGAGAACACAGAATGTTAAGCAAAAAGTGAACTGAAAGAAAGACTATCCTAATCTAAGCTGTATATCACATTTGCTATTTTATGAACAATGCTATGTTTGCATTTATAATAAAATTATATCCCAGCCACTAACTGAACTAACTTACAGGACCAAATCTAATGGTTAGAGAGCACTTATAAAACAGGAGTTCTTGAAGGAACGATAAGCTTTGCAATAGCAAGAAGTTAGATCCCAGTTCTTTCAACAGCAAAATGTAGGCTTTCTCCAATTCTACAACGTTGTTTATCTGGAAGTGTGTCTAACTGTGTAGAGTTTTCTTATAGGCACTGGGGTTAGAAGATTGCTTAACAAAGAAAAAGAAGGAAGGAAGGATGAAATGAAGGATGGGAGAAGGAGAAGGAAGAAGTAAAGACAGAGAGAGAAAGAAAGAAGGAAACAACTTAGAATTTCTCTCATTTTAGGGGTAAGAGATCTGTGTTCAGACAAGGAAAGTGATTCTCTCAGGGAACCACTGGGAAGGAATGAAATTGAAATTGGTTGTTCCATCAGGCCTGACCTCTGTGGTACTGAATGAGACAAGCCCCCTTGCAGTGAAGTTTGGTCAGAGGCTGTCTGTGGAAGGAACATCACTGTGAAATTGCTCTGTGTCCTCTTAGGAATCCTGAAGCTCCAGAGTTGGATACATTTTTTCTGTGGTTTCTGGATTATCCCTGTTCTAGCTCACCCTTGACCTAGGGAGAGGGATGGGTGGTGAAGCAGTGATGATGAAGGTGGGGATGAGATATTTGTCCTAATCATTCTTAAACTTTTACACCCTTCCTGAACATGTGTTTAAATGGGAAAATGTGGAAGGGAAGGAAGGAGCCTGAGGGTGATTCAGTTCACATGTAATTTCCCAGAGACACAGGCAGCTGCAGGTGAGGGTGGTCCTCAACTTTTGGGTACCTCTTAAGGGAGGAGACCACCCCTCATATTGTCTTATGCCCAATTTCTGCCTCCAAAGAAAGAAGAAGTAAAAACTAAAAGTCAGAAATGAAATCCACAGGCAGACAGCCCGGCACCGCACCCTGGGCCTGGTAGTTAAAGATCGACCCCTGACATAACTGATTCTGTTATCTATAGATTACAGACATTGTATAGGAATGCACTGTGAAAACCTCTATCTTGTTTTGTTCCGATCCAATTACTGGTGCATGCAGCCACTAGTCGCGTACCCCCTGCTTGCTCAATCAATCACGACCCTCTCACTTGCACTTCCTTAGAGTTGTGAGCCTTTAAAAGGGACAGGAATAGCTCACTCTGGGAGCTTGGCTCTTGAGACTGAAATCTTGCCGATGCCCCTGGCCGAATAAACCCCTTCCTTCTGTAACTCGGTGTCTGAGGAGTTTTGTCTGCCGCTCGTCCTGCTACACTCTGACCATAACAATAACAGCACTTACTGAATGCCCACCCCAGGTCTGCCAGCAGGGAGCTGGAGGAGAAAGGGTCTGTGCATTAGGGGCTCCAGACAGAGACATGAGACAATGGAGATGGCACCAAGAAGTGCAGTTTGGGCATCAAACATGAATTGTTGGTTTGTGAGTGTGCTGATGGGGGCTATGTCAGACAAATGAGCAATCTTTTATGTTGTTTACAGACCTTGAAATTTTATACAATTTAAATGAATGTTTAGCTCCACCTTATAAATGACCAACCACTCCCTGGCTTGTTCTCTCTACTTCAGGATTAGCATCTCTGTAGATCAGAGAGATCCTGCTGCCTTCCTTCCCTCTCTGAGTCTTCCCTCATCTTCCTCCTGGCTGTGCTCACCATCCCACTTCTGGGGCAGATCCTTCCTAGCAGCCTGAGAGCTGAGCCTCCTCTCTCCCTGGTTCCCTCATCCAGGAAGTGAGCTTGTCCAGGCTGGCTGTTTAACTCTCTGTCAGCCAGAAGTCCCTGCTCTGCACTGCCACGGAAATTACCTGCTTCCCCTTTTAAGGAGAGGGTAATTGAGGTGGAGGCCATGGCAGCTTTTCAGTCCTGGTGGGCTCAGACGACAGTGCAGCTGAGCTCTGGGGAGGGCAGGTGAGAGTGGAGGAGCTCACAGGCAGTATCCTGCAGGGGAGGCCTTGGGCTGGGGGGGAAAGTGGGCTCCAGGTCTGGCTTTGCCCTGCGTGACCCAGGACAAGTCTACCCCCTAGAGAGCCCCTCCTCTGTTAAAGCAGGAGCTTGGGCAGAATCACCCCTAAGTCCCCTCTCATCAGTGAGGCTCTGGGAGTTGGTGACTCCTGTGACCCTATCAAGGTCTCTGCTCTGTCTCCCCATCCTGTCTTGTCCTAGCCTGTGGCCTGACAGGCACTGACAGCCAGTGAGCCTGTTTCAAGTTTCTTCAGAGAGAAGGCCCTGGGTGTCCCTGTGGCCACTTCCTCAGCCCTTGATGGAGGAAGGGACTATTCCTCTCTCAGCCCCCTCCACCTGAGCCTCTGCTTTCTCTGCCTCTGCTCCTGAGAGGAGTGTCAGGGGCCTTTGCCCTCAGGCCACCTGCTGAAAGACATTGTATTAGTCTGTCCTCTAACTGCTATAAGGAACTACCTGAGACTAGGTAGTTTATAAAGTAGAGAGGTTTAACTGACGTTCAGATTCTGCAGTCTGTACAGGAAGCATGGCTGGGGAGGCCTCAGGAAACTTACAATCATACCAGAAGGCGAAGAGGAAGCAGGCACTTTTTACATGGCCAAAGAAGGGGGAAGAGATAGCAGAGGAGGTGCCACAAACTTTTAAACCACCAGATCCTGTGAGAACTCACTCACTATCATGGGAACAGCAAGTGGGAAGTCCGCCCCCATGATCTAATCACCTCCCACCAGACCCCTCCTCCAACATTGGGAATTATATTTTGACATGAGTTTTGGGTGGGAACACAAATCCAAATCATATCAGACATCCACCCCCTTCCCACAGTGTATAGAAATGTGGTCTGTACACTGCAATCAGAAAGGCCTTGTGCAGCTGTGGCATTTAGAAGCTGCTAATAAAAGCCTCAGCCAGACATTTTCCTATCTGCTTTGCAGAAAAGACTTGCTTATTTCTCAATGATCCCTCTTTCAGTGCTGGCAAGGGGAAAGACAAACATTAATTTGATCAGTATTATCCAAGAAAATGCCTTAGGAAGGTCCCTCTGAGGAATCTGAAATGTTGTCCCTCTAGCTAGTCCATTTGTCTTATTTCCCCCATTCAGAAAGGGGACCGTATTTTTGAGCCCTATATTCAATAGAGCACTTATGTTTTGTGTCCATTGTTGTGCCAATAATTGTGTATTTAACCACGCAATTAACTCTGAAAGGGAGGGATGGGATACTTACTCATTGATTAATAAGGGAACTAATAGGATGTTATAACCCGTTCAAAGGGAGCATCAAATATACTTCTGTTGGCCAGCAGGAATGCTGAAATGAATTTACCAATAGATGCCCTGAGATCACAAGGTCTGTGATATTTGTGGGTACACAGATGACTGCCTGGAGGATACACACTATTTAAAGTGCTTTCCTTTGGGATAAGCCACATTTTGAATTGAAGCAACTCTGCACCCTGTATAATTTTCAATGTAACATATAACACTTTTATGTTATAAACAACCTACTAAAGAAAGGGGAAAATGGGTAAACCAAATACAATTAATAATATAATTTTTTTAGCTCACACTTGAAATCAAAAGTGATCTCTCTTTTCTTCAAAATTTTTTTGTTGTTTGTAGAAATGGGATCTCACTATATTTCCCAGGCTGGTCTTGAACTCCTGACCTTAAGCCATCCTCTGGCCTGTGGCTCCCAAAGTATCGGGATTATGGGTGGTGTGAGCTGTTGCACCCAGACCTTCCAGCCATCTTTACCACTCTCCTCACCACAAAGATATTCTTTGCTCCTTGGTAATATGGGAATTGATGATGGTCTGTGTGGACACAGCAATGAACTTCCTTTTAAACTCAAGGCTTTGGTAAACAAGAAGGTCTTGAGTGGAGCTTGACACTCTGCAGCCACTTATGGGATTTAATCCAGAAAGATTTAACCATCTAGGACTCATCCTTGGACCCAGGAGACGACCCCTGAGAGGGGCGGCTGCTGCGGAGAAATGGATACCAGCCTGGAAGCTGGGAACATCTGGTTCTGATTCCAGGTGGGCTTGGTGAAGTAATACTCATCATGACATAGAGAGCAGCTCATGTTAATAGGACAATTACTGAACACTGTACTGCAACATTTTCACTATTTAAACCCAAAGAAGATTTCAATGAAGTAAGCATTTTCATTGTTTTCATATCACATATGAGAGAGCTGAAGTCAGAGAGGTTAAATAGCTGCTCTAGTTCACACAGCCAGAAAATAAAGGACCTGGACTTAATTCTCACAGGCTCTGAAGTCCAAACTTTTCACCACTCTGTGAAACCAGAGTCGTGTCACAGACAGGTGACACCAGCCAACTATGTCACTTAGTTGACTCTAAAATAAATTTCAGATGTATCTAAGAGTAAACATAAAATTTAAAACCATATATGTACTTAAAGAAACCAAGAAAGAATTAAAAACCTACTTTTGAATTGCGGACTATCTTTTAAAGCAAGATACAAAAAGAATAAGTCATAAAAATGGATACATTGGACTTCTGTAGGTAAATTTGAAAAATAAACTAAAAAAATTGTGTTATGTTAGAAAAAAAGCTAATTTTCTTAAAATAAGTGTAACTCCTATAAACTAGCAGAAAGAAAACCCCAATGGATAAAGCACATTAGCTAATAGTTCATAGTTCACAAAAAAGGCAGTAAGCATGACTTAGTGATCTAAAATGACAATGATGAGTATCATTTACAGAAGAAATACTCATTCATACAATAAGGAGATATTTTCTCCTATCAACTTGACAAAGGGCGAAAAGTTTGATCACTATGTATTGGTGAGAAACCTAAATATTATTAGTAGGAATATAGATAAGAACACTCTTTGGAGGTAATAACATCAATCAAAAGTTTAGGTATGTTTGCCTTTGATCCACTAAACCCACCCTAATCATTTTGCCCAATATATACACACTGACATGTGCAAAGAAACAAATACAAGGGTATTCATTGCAACACCGTTTGTGGTGTCAAGCAACAACTTAAATATCAGAAGCAGAAGAGCTTTAGAGCCCCACAAGGAACAGTATGCAGACAGGACACGGGACACATCCAGGTGTAGAGATCCCAAGTGGGATCCAACAAGTGTTGCTTTGAGAAAAGGCAAAGAACAGGATAGTCACGTAGCATGTTTTGTGTATGTGGAGATTCACATGTGTGCACGTCAGTGCATAAACTATCTCTGCATGGTAGCACAAGACACTGATAGTAGTGCCTGCCTCTAGGAACCAGAACCAGGTAATGGGAGTCAGAGACAGGAGAAAGACTTCAATTTCAATCTCCTTAATTTCCCCCTCCTTTAAAATTTAAAAAAAAAAATTAATGTATAATCTGATTAAAATCAAAAAATTTTTTTAAAAACTCTTGGTATTGCTAAAATGCAGTCTCTTCAGCCTTTTTCATGGGGATAATAATCTGTAACCTCCAACCTTGAAGTGTCCTGAGAATCATCAGAAATTCAGTATCTGAAGGAGCTGCTGAGATGTAGGGACTGGGAATGACATTCGTGGAAGATGGGCAACCTCTTTCCCAGACAGGGAAAGCAATGGGTGAAATTCACCTGCAGTAACTGTGGCAATCCATGGCAGTTGGGCCCTGATAATAGTAATAATCATAGCAGCGAAACACTACTGTTGAGTGCTTTTTTAAAAATATATCATCTGTATTAATGCTTGTAGGAGACCATGAATACTTGCAATTATTATCTCTATTGTTCATCTGTGGGAACTCAAGGGCTAGATAGTTTAACAATTTGCTAAAGATCACTCAGCTAGTAAATACGGTGGATCTGGGATTGAATCAAGGTCTGTCTCATTCCAGAGCTTGCGCCTCATGTGATTTGCTGGCCAAGGGCCCAGCCCTGACTCTCCAGGAATCCCTGAAAGGGTCAGCCTCTAATCTTTGGGTGCCACCTGTCTCAGTTCATTTGTGTTGCTATAAAGGAATACCTGAGGCTGGGTAATTTGTAGAGAGAAGAGGTTTGTTTGACTCATGTTTCTGCAGGCTGTACAAGAAGCGTGGCATCAGCATCTGCTTCTGGTGATGGCCTCAGAAAGTTTCCACTTACGGTGGAAGGTGAAGGGCAGCAGACATCACATGGCAAGAGAGGGAGCAAGAGAGACAGGAGGTTGCTGCCAGGCTGTTTCTCACAATCAGTTCTCCCGAGAACAAATAGAGCAAGAACTCACTCATTACCACAAAGATGGCACCAAGACATTAGTTAGGGATCCACCCCCATGACTGAAACACCTCCCACCAGGGCCCACCTCCAACACTGGGGATCTAATTTCAACATGTGATTTAGAGGGAACAAACAGCTCAACGATATCACCACTTTACCTGAGTTCCTGCATTAGATTCCCAGGACTGTCAGATAACAAGAACTGAGTGGCTGAAACAACGCAAATTTATTGTTACACAGTTCTGGAGACCAGAAGCCCAAAATCAAGGTGTTGACAGGGCCACGCTACCTTTGAAATCTGCAGGGGTATATTGGTCAGCTATGGATACGATAATAAAATGTTATAAACTGGATGGCTTAAGCAACAGAGCCTTATTTTCTCCCAGCTCTAGAGACTGGAAATTCAAGATCAAGGCTGTGGCCACTTAAATTTCTGGTGAGTGCTCTCTTCCAGTTTTGCAGAAGGCTGTCTTCTATGTCCTCACATGGCCTTTCTCAGAACATATGCATAGGAAAACTCGCTTGCTCTTTGACATCTCTTCTTATAAGGACACTAATACTATTGGGTCGTGGCCCCACCCTTATTAACTCATTAAGCCTTACTTCATTAGAGGCCTCATCTCCAAATACAGTCACACTGGCTGTCAAGGCTTCAACATATGAATTTGGGGGTAACATAAATATTCATTCCATAACAAGAGAAACCTGTCCTTGCCCTTTCTTAGCTTCTGGCGTTTGCTGGCAATCGATGGTGTTCCTTGTCTTGTAGCTGCATCAGTCCAGTCCTCCATCTACACACACCTTCTCTCCATGTTTCTTCCCATTGTCTTCCCTGTCTGCATTTCAGTGTCTATGCTAAATTCCCTCTTTTTATAAGGACATCAGTCATACTAAATTAGAGACCACCCTCATGACCTCATCTTAAATGGACTGTATCTGCAAAGATCCGATTTCCAAATAAAGTTGCCTTCTGAGGTGCTGGGTTTAGGACTTCATCATATCTTTTCTGGGGGACACAATTTAACCCATGCAGTCCCTCTCTCTCTCCCTCAAGGACATGCCTTCCAGACCAGGGGACACTAGAGTCTAATAAATATGTCTGTAACATCACCTTCCATGTATCCTGGGGTGCCCATCTGGAAACTAAATTTGTTTTTCTTCTTTGTTTATAAATTTTGACAGCTGAATCTTTAGATAAATGACCAAAGAAAATTACCCTCAAAGAAGTCTTTCAAAACATTTCCCCAAGTGTTCTCCCTTGGTTATGAAAGTACAGTATGAACAGGTCACATTTTGGGGAAAGAGAAACTAGACCTTTAGGATCTTAAGACACTTCCTTCCTGTGGGGTACTTTCCTGTGGGGAGTATAGGTGTGGGGATGTCACTGTATAGATGTTGGGTGCAGTGTGGGAGCTCACTGTTGGAGAGGGCAGTGGTCCAAGGTTCTGGGTCTGTGAGGTGGCTGTCCTGGAAAGAGGCCATGTGTGAGTTGAAAGTGGCTCTCTCCCATGGTCCCTGCATCTTTGGCCTCTTTGGGCCACTTCCCACTATCAGGGAAGGACCCTGGGACATGGAAGGCCAGATGGCCTTTTCCCTGAAGCTTCAATATCATGGCCAACACCTCCCTTCAGAAATATTTGATCCTCGGATGGTCATCTTCCTACGAAGGGAGAGTTAATGAGGGTCCTGAGCAAGTTCAGTTCACCTGTTTGCTCTCTGGCCCTCTACCTGCACCTGGTCACAGAGGTGCATCTACTCCCATAATGGGGGTTCAAGATCTAGTGGAAATGACTGCCCCAATCCTTGGCTGTCTCACCCCAGTCTCTCTCATCCCCTCCTCCTTGGGACAGTCTTGAGCCCTGTGAATGGCTTTAACTTGGAAGGGCTAGGCCACTTTGGTTGACGGTCACCCTCACTTAGTTTGGATTTGTGAACAGCGAACCTGATTCAGAGAAGGTGCAATTGCCAATCACAGCAGTGTCCCAGCACTCACTGCAATTAGAAAAGTGGAAATTTGTCTGACTTCTGTCCATGTGGCAAGATCCACCAGGAGCAGCCTCTACTTAGTGGGTATCACTGGTCTCCATTCCCCAGCCAGCATATTACTCCAGGACAGGTTAAGCTGGACTCTTCCTCATTGAGACTCAAAGAACCCTGAAATATTCAGCATCTCGTGGGTACATAAAGGAAGGGGGCGGAGCTAGGAGAAGGAGAGAGTGCATTTCTAACCCTTTCTGCTACTGACAAGCGGGCACTGTGTCTGGGGACCCATTGGACCGTGGCCTTTGTGCTCTGGCTTGTTTAGAGGCTCTGGCAGCACAGCCTCATCTGGCTCTCCTCCACAACCTTTTGTGGGCCAGGTCAGATGTCTGTGCTGTGCCCCAGAATGCTCTGTGGAGAGCATAGGCCCCCTCTTGAACTGGGTGACAGAGGAGTGTGAGATGTGGGAGGAGGACTGCGGAGGAGCTGGAGGTGATAAGAGGAGGCTGGTGGCTGAACACTTGCTGCCTCTCCTGTATGGTCCTAGGCAGAACTGGACAGGGCACAGCACTTGGTTTGGGTTTTTGTCCTCTCCAAATCTCATGTGGAAATGTGATTTCCATGGTTGATGGGAGAGCTGGTGAAAGGTGATTGGATCGTGGGGGCAGGTCTCTTGTAAATGGTTTGGCGTAATTCCCTTGGTGCTCGGTGGGTTCTTGCTCAGTTAGTTTACAGGAGATCTGCTTGTTTAAAAGTGTGTGGCACCTCCCCCTTATCTCTTGCGCTTGCACCCCTTCACCTTTGATGATAACTGTGAGATTCCTGAGGCTCCCACCAGGAGCACATGCTGGCTCTCCACTTCCTGTACAGCCTGCAGAGCCCAGAGCCATTTCAATCTTTTCTTTATAAATTACCTAGCCTTAGATGTTTCTTTACAGCAATGCAGAAATGGACTGACAAACCCACTAACCCTGTGACATGGATCCTGAAGGCCTGTAGCCCTGGTGCTAAGGGATGCTGAGCCTTGGGTGCGGTCTAGTCCCTTAAGGGAGCTGAAGGAAGGGAGTGGAGCCCTAGCCCAGATGAGGGGCCTGGTGAACTGAGTTAGTGAATAACTGGAAACAGAAATATTTGAAATACTTCCACATCTGAGGATTTGCATGAGCTACGCTCTGCTTGCAGTGAGAGCCAGGGATGGGTGTAAGGACAGCAGCAAGGTACTGGCTGGAAATAGGGAGAAATTTATACATTAGACAGAGCACCGGGCACCCTGCAACTTAGCAGGAAACCCAGGTGGACCTGAGCTGCTTTAAGGAGGAGACGGTTCTTCCTTCAAGATCAAGGATGTCCTGTGGCAGTTTCCCAGATCCAGATTGGCCCCACCCTGGTCCCCAGGAAGAACAGAGGTCTCTCAGTTCATTGTGGCTGTGCCTGGTGGGCAAGGAAGGGCTCAGGAGGAGGCAGACTGAGATGGCTGTGGCCACTGGTCAGGGCTGTGTGGGAGACAGTGACTGAGGGAGACTGACCAGGGGCCTCATGGGCACTGCGTAGGGAAGTGTTTTCTTGGTGTCAGGGACACAGCACAAGCAAACAGTCCATCTGCTCCCCCACACTTTCAGTCCCTAGAAGTTAGGGTCTCCTGACTAGTTCTGTCCAGAAAATATGGGCACAGATGACATCACTTCTGGACAGTGCAGAGAACGCCTCACAGGTACCTCTCTTGTCTCCTCCCTTCTCTACCGTGGGGGCTGAGGATGCTGTGAGGAGGGTGTGGGTTCCATATGGAGCTGTTACAAGGTGTGGAGCCTCCATCCATGCATGACATGACCCTTCTCTCACTATCCCTTGCAGGACATGTAGTGTGAGTAATATACAAATTCCCCTTGTTCTAAGTCCCTGACTTTTGTTAATTGTTGCCACAGGACAACCTGTCTAATTCACTTCCATCCTATCCTGCTCTACCTTATCCTGACTAATTCCCTTCCTAGAAGGAAAGGCAAAGGAAAGCAACCTTCATCTTTGCCTGAGTTATGTATTGTTGTGTGAGCTTTTACCCTAGAACTTAGTTCCTTAACACAACATGGGGCATTGTGTCACAGTTTATGGAGGTCAGAATCCAAGTGTGGTTCAGCTGAATACTGTGGCTCAGGGTCACAGAGACTGGAATGAAGTTTTTACCCGAGGCTGCCCTCAGCTCCCTTCCATGTGGCCCTCTCCACAGAGCAGCTCACAACGTGGTAGCAGGCTTCATCAGCCTGAACAGGAGAGACTGATGGAGACAGAGGGTGTGAGCCAGACAAAAGGGACACTCCATCACTTTTGCTGCATTAGCAAGTAATCAACGCAGCCCATACTCCAAGGGAGGGCATTACACAGGGATGTGCACACACTGGGGAGGCATCCTTGGGAGCCATGTTAGAAGCTGCCTCCTGCAGTTATGCACTTAGCATATGCCAGAAAACGTGCTAGGTGCTTTTGATCTAGGATCTCATTTGATCCTTACTGTCATTATGGGGCAAGTAAGAAAATAGAAGATCGGCGGGTTCAGGAACCTGTTCAAGATCACACTCCACTAGAACTAGGACTTGATTCCAGAATTGCTTCAAGTCCATTAAGCTAGGCAGTCTTCCCAGAATCAAGGGAGGATTTTGGATGGATTTCTGTGACTCTGAACCAAAGTTCTGTGGTTCTCTCATTTGTTCTTGATGAGGAAATACTCACGTTTCCTGTTTCCATGCCCCAGGTGTCTGCAGCACAGCAGCCAACACTTCTGGAGCACATGGCTCTGCAGTGAAGGATTCTGGAGCCCCCATTCATCTGAAGGGGATCCGAGGAGGTTCTGTCTTGTTGAATGTGATTGAGAAGCTCAGAGTAGATTGAGGAGCCAAGCTGGAGGAGGTTCTGTGGGCTTTGGGTACTCCGTCAAATCATACACAGTTGCTGCGAGTCCACAGAGGGGCCGACTCTCCAATCTGGTGGAGCCTGGAGGATAAATTCAAGCAGAAGGTTCATGTACCCAGCTTGTCATCACTGAGTATTGAGAACCTGGCCCCTGAGGACAGTGGGCAGAACTTTGCAGTCATCACCTCTACTGAGGAAGATGGGATTTTGCAGGTTTTCTACCTCACTGTCTATGGTGAATGAAACCTTTCCCTCCCCCATCCTCTGGCTTACCTGCTTTTTTTGTCCCTAGAGTGTCACATAGGTCCCAGGCAGGGTTCCATTCAGACACCGGCCTTCAGACTCCATTTTCTCCACTAAAAATAAGGCACATGAGGTCCCCAGAGATAGAGCAGAGCTGAGATTCACACCAGAAAATGAAGCCCTTTCAGTGTTTTGGGAGAGGAAATGGAAATTCATCAAACTAGCAATTTTTCCAGTAACATTAACTGTCCTATATATGATTAATGTTACTTAATTTGTGTAGTAGTTTTTTTATTACAGATGGAAGAAATTGCCAAAAATTATTGGCTGAAAGCAACACAATTTATTATCTTACTGTGCTGTAAGCCAGAGGTCTGTGACAAGTCTCCCTGAGCTAAAATGAAGGTGGTGGCAGGGCTGTATTCTTTCCAGGTGCTCCAGGGAAGAGCCCGTTCTTTTGCCTGTTTCACCTGCTAGTGGCTGCTGGCATCCCATGGCTCGTGACCATCATCCTGTACCTCCTAATAGAACACTGATGTTAGTGTTCTATTAGAAGTGTCAGAATCATCTCCCTATTTGAAGGTCAACTGATTAGCAACCTTAATTCCATCTGGGACCTTAATTCTCCTTGCCTCGCTCCCTAATCTATTCCCAGGTTACCAGGGTGGGTCCTGGACATTTTGGAGGCCACTGTTCTGCCTGCCACAGTTAGGAATCTCTATGAATGGAGTCCTCCCAGTCTCCTCTCCTCATACTCAGCCTCAGCCTGAGGCCAGCCTCTGTCACACAAGCCATCACAAATGCAGCTCTCAAAGCCTCCATAGGTGGTGCGAGAAAGTGTACACTGCAGCACATCTTAGGACACTCATTTACCAACTCTTTCTTTCCCTAAAGTTCCTCTCCGCATGGAGAAATATCCTGCCATGGAGAGAGTGGCTTTTGCAGCTTTAGGTCCCACATGATTTCTCAGGCTGCCCTATGAATCCCATCCTACTCTTCTGCCTGTACCACAGATTCCAGTGGCTTCTTTCTTTTCTTTCTTGCTTTCTTTCTTTTCTTTCTTGCTTTCTTTCTTTTCTTTCTTTCCTTCTTTCTTTCTTTTTTTTTTTTTTTTTTGAGATGGAGTCTCGCTCTGTTGCCCAGGCTGGAGTGCGGTGGCGCAATCTCGGCTCACTGCAAGCTCCGCCTCTTGGGTTCATGCCATTCTCCTGCCTCAGCCTTCCAAGTAGCTGGGACTACAGGTGCCCGCCACCACACCCGGGTAATTTTTTGTATTTTTAGTAGAGATGGCATTTCACCATGTTAGCCACGATGGTCTCGATCACCTGACCTCGTGATCCGCCCACCTCGGCCTCCCAAAGTGCTGGGATTACAGGCATGAGCCACCATACCCAGCATCCAGTGGCAGTTTGTGAGCACACTCAGAGTCATTATTCCCAGTCACTATCACCGCATCTCCCACAGATGTGCCTACTTTTCAGAACATGGGCCTTTCTCTGTCCTCCCAGAGCTGGCCTGATGTCCTGCCCCATAAATGCTGTGCAGTCCCAGGCACGGCCTCAGCTGGAGATGCAGTGGAAGGACACTGGGCCAGTATAAGCCCATCTTCTGGAGACTTCTTCCCCTTCCTGAAAATACGTCAATTTCCTGAAATCACTCTGCCCTTGGAAGGGGGAGTCTGGCCTTTATTTTCTTTGGGACAGTTTTTAGATGTGTTGAACCTAGAGAACCAACATGGAGCTGAATACAGTGGCTTCCCTTCTTATTTCATTTCCTCCATATTTAGCTTTGGGCAAATTGTGTTTCATGTGTAGAATACACCCACTTTCCTTATAGGGCCCATGCCATGGCTGCAATGAGAAAATTATGAGAAAGTGAGACATGCAATGTTCTCCACACATGTGAGATTCCCTTCTTTTATCCCCTTCTGCCCCAGAGTCTGTGCCCCACCCTGAGATCCTGGCAAAGCCACTGTCTATTACACCAGGCTTATGTAACATCACCCTGGAGTGTAGAGTTCCAGGGGCCACAGAGGACCTGAATGTGACTTGGGAGGACAAGGTCCTCCTCAGAGAGCTGGAGCAGAGAGAAACACGAAGACCAGTCCCTAACCCTTGGACCCTAGCTCTGAGCCTGCTCCTCAGCCAGCGGAACAGCAATCTCACCTGTGTGGTCAGCAACCAGGTGGATCAGAAAGCTGCAACCTTAGATCTTGGGAAAGTCTGTCCCCAAGGTGAGTGGTGAGTGTAGCCTGCAGGATAGGAGGGGCTACCCGAGCTCAGGTAGCACTGGGGTCTGAGGGTTTTGGGGTCTCTTTTCCATCATGACCACTAGCATTAGCTTCTACCTGCTCACCACACACAGCAGTGTGGGAGTCATACACATCTTCGTTCCCCCTTCAGTCATCTCTCCCTGCATACCCTCCTCGTCGCATCCCCACCATGTCCCTGCTGATTCAGACAGCAGCCTTCTGGGAGACCCTCCCTGAAGACTTTGTACAAGGTGGAAACCTGTATCCCAGCTACGATCCCTCTGTCTGGCAGTTGGTATTTTCTGTCTTCTCTCGTGGGTGCTGGGCTGCTGTGGACATTGTCTTGTGCATCGCTGCATCCCTGGTACCAAGCAGCAGCTCCTAGCCCATTGAATGAATGGACCTGCCATGCTCCTCCCTCTGCAGCTTCTGCACCAGGCTCCTTCCCACTGCTCCACCTACTTTCTCCCTCTTTGGTAGTTTGTATCTCAAATTATCTCCTGTCTTAACATTTTCCACTCTCCCCATGTGACAGAAAAAGGTTCACACAAAGAGGACATGGATAGACTGCTGTCAGGCATCCTAGGGGCTGTTGTGGGTGGGCTGTTGGTACTGGGAGCTGGGCTGTACCTTTTAAAGAAGAAGAAGATGGAAATAAAAAGGGGCAAGTTGCATTTCTTCTGACATGCCCAGACACCTCCCCTCCCTCACTAGAACCTCAGCTATATTTCTCTGAATTTTGCTCCCAGGGAGTGGACTTTGCAGAGGGGATGATGGGCGTGGTCTTGGCCTTGGGGTTCATGGCAGTGGGGAGGGATACACGTTTTCAAGACATGGATTCAAGCTTTGAATTTGTCTCAGGTGGAAGATTGCAGGAGAACCAGGGGGTCGATGATGGTGGCATCCCCTTTCAGACGCTCAGCCAGCAAGTGTCTCAGAAGGGCAAGGACAAGGTGAGTACTGGGACACGGGGCACCCTGGGAACTCCCAGGTCTCTCTGCCCAGCCTCAGGTTTCCAATATCAGGACCTGCCATTTCTGGCCCAACTTCCTGTTTACCTATATCTGGACAATCAACAGTATTTACTAAGAAAATTTACATCCGGGTGTGGTGTAGTGCTGGGCACTTTAGAGCAATTCATGAGCCATGTATGTCAGTGGGTATTGGCTCTATGGGCCCCTCCAGATCCATTCTATCCCTCAGCTGTTCCAACAATCCTCTATCTTGTATTTCAGAGCATCAGTGAACAACATCTGAAAAAAAAGGAGTCTCTCACTCCTCTCTACAGTGTGGTCTGTTATCCAGACCAGACAGACCATGAAGATCATTTGATTGGAGGAAGCAGGAGAATCTGGCACTCCCAGGACATGTGCACTCTGAGCCTAAATCCTGCAGACCCCCGCCTTTCCCAGCTCTGGTTCAGTTTCCACTTCCCCTTGTCTATGTTACTCTAACCTCATAGCCACATTTCTACAGGGTACACATGGCCTGGTTATACTCTGTGACACCTCCCCAAGCTGCCCTTATACTTGGTCAAGGGCTGTTCTCTGTCATTGAGATGGCTCCTGACCCCTCTCCTCAGAAGCTTTCCTAAGAGCCTGTCTGATTGAGCAAGTGGTGAATTCCCACCACCTCTGTGTGTATACTTCTGAAACACAAGCCCAGACATGGGAACACTAAAGAAGTGTTGACTATGCTGCAGAGGAGGGAGGTAGGACCTAGCTTCTGGATGTTGAGTTTGAGGACAGCATGAGTGGATAGAAACCTGCAAAGGTACAGGCCACGGCATCTTTGGCAGATTTTGTGTAGGGTCTCATGGGGATATCAGGCAGTGTGTGTGCATGCAGGTTGGGAGGATTGTCTAGTGCACATTATACCACTGAACCAAAACCACCGTTCTTATCACCTGTGCTAATCTGAGCCTAATTTTCAGCCTCAGCCCATGGATTCAAACTCAAATTCCTGTAGAGTGGAAACAGAAATGTGTATCATCTCAAAACCTTCCCAACCTCTGTGTCTCAGGGATTTATGTTAAGAGGCCACCATTGGAGGTTGCCTTAGGAAATCAGCCTCAGCTCTTCTCTTCTCCTAGGATAGCACACTTGGTTGTAAGAACAGATGTGTAGTATCCTTCCATGCCCCCTTGATAAGGGCTACTTAGACTCTGATGGGTGGAGCTATTGAGAAGATCTATCCCAGCCCTCTCAAGCCTCTTCTTATTCTGACCCTCAGTCTCCCTCAGTCATGCTGGCCCAAACTCCAGGTCAACCACTTCTTTGCTCACTTGCATCCTTCTGCCTGAAATTAAAGTTTCCTCTCTGTGCTCCTCACCCTCACTCCCGCCTGTGAAATTCTAGTGTGCTGCTCACAGCCCTTCCCAAGATGCTTGAATCTTAAAGGTTTAAAAATGATGTCTCCCATATCTGACTTTCCAGAACACCTTGAGCACTATGTATGGTCCCTGTCACAGTTTGCTCTGGGTTGGTCATGAGTCTTCCTGCAGTACCAACCTGGGCTCTCTCAAGAGGGTGTGGGGCTGTGGGAGGACAGGATCAAGAAGACAAGCAGGTTCTGGACCACCTTTCTCCTGTCTCCCATCCCTCTGCTCAGCAGAGGGAGATGCAGCACAGGAGCTGCTGACAGACTCTCTGCTGTGGCTCTACCTGGAAACAGGGGTGGACACAATGACCTTCCTTGACTATACATGTCCTGAGGTCCTAGTTGGAGACTTCCTTACTCCCCTATCAGCCTCTTATTGTGAACCTGGCCATGCTTCCACCATGGTACATGAGTGGCTCTTCCCTCCTGAGGAGTCCTCACCTTCTTGCAACCTCTGCCTCCTGTTTGCATCCCAGTTTTTATGCAGAGATGGTCTAACTCTAGTACCATGACGTGCTGTGGCATGTCAAGTTGCCTAGATCCTTAGGTTCGTGGTTTCACTCATGCCAACCACAGAAAACAAAGGCCTGAAAAGAGTCCATGTTAAGAGATTAAGCACCAGTACTTGCTAATGGTGGATGGGTAAATGGGTGAAAGAAGGCAAAGAGTATTCACGGTAGGGCTTCATTTCTACCCTATTCCCATTTAGGGTTCACGGAAAGCTGAGGGTGTGCCATCTTCCTCACCAGCTTCCCAGGTGACTGGCCATGACTATATCAGTGTCCATTAGACCTGGGGCAGCATAAGATGTGATCAGCCTACCTTCCCACAGCACCAGTGGCTGCAAAAAAAAAAAAAAGGAAGAGAGCTTTTGGGGCTGTTTTGAACCAGTTTTTGTCCCAGGCACTTTGCAAATATTATTCCTTTTAATTCTTATAAGAACCAGTAGGGTTGGTATTGATCACCAGCATTCAAAAGTAGATGATGGCGAAGTCTGTACTTTTGGTACAATTTTTCTATATACCCAAAACTGCTCTAAAATAAAGTGTATTAAATGACAAGTTTTAAAAAATTGAGAAGGCTGCCTGGAGGGATTGGATAGCACCAATGGACGAAGCTCTGACACCACCCAACTGCAAGGTCTGGGCAGGCTGGCCAAGATCCAGACCATGGAGATGGGGCAAAGACTTAGATCCAACACTGGATGATTCCAAAGCCCCCTTTTTTTCTTCTTCATGAAATAGTGACTGGAGACCCCTGCTATGGTTTGGATGTTTCATGTTGGAACTTCATCCTCAATGCAAAAGCATGAAGAGTGGGCTTAGGGGAATAATTAGGCTCCATGAATGAGATTAGTACTCTTATAAAACGGTTTGAGGACAGTGTCACCCCTTTTGCTCTTCTACCCCTTCAAACATGTGAGAGCATAATGTTCCTCCTTCCACCATCTGAGGACATGGTGTTCCCCCTTCCGCCATGTAAGGACACAATTTGTCCCCTCTTCTGCCATGTGAGGACACAGTGTTCCTCCTTCCACCATGTGAGCACACAGTTTTCCCCCTTCCATCATGTGAAGACACAGTGTTCCCCACTTATACCATGTGACAACCTGGTGTTCCTCCTTCCACCATGTGAGGACAAGGTGTTTTTGCCACCACCATGTGAAGACACAGTGTTCCCTGCTTCTGCCAGGTGAGAATGTGGTGCTTCTCCTTCTACTATATGAGGACATGGTGTTCCTGCCTTCCACCATGTGAGGGCACAGTATTGCCCCTTCCACCAGGTGAGGACATAGTGTTCCTGCCTTCTATCATGTGAGGAAATGGTATTGCCCCTTCCACCATGTGAGGACACAGTGTTGCCCGCTTCCATAATGTGAGAACATGGTGTTCCCACTTTCCACCATATAAGGGCACTGTGTTCTCACCTTCCATCATGGGAGGACAGACTGTTTTCCCCTTTCACCACTGAGTGCAGTGTTTCCCCCCCACCCACTATGTGATGATGCCACAATAAGATGCCATCTATGGAGCTGAAGGTGAGCTGAAGAGACCCGGAATCTGACTTACCAGATGCTGAATCTACTGGTGCCTTGATATTAGACTTCTCAGCCTCCAGACTGTGAGAAATATGTTTCTATTATATACAAATAGCTCAGTGATTTACACATATAAGGTATTTTGTTATAGTAGCCAAATAGAATAAGACACCCTTGGAATCCTGGAGTATTCAGATGGGAGTAGCTTCCTGTTGTCAATCTCCCAAGGATCCTGGCCTCCTGACTCAGGTGCCTCAACTCAGGCTGAGCTTCTTGGTGCTGGAACAACTAATGATTGAAAGAGAAATTACCCCTTAAGTGGCAGTATGGCCCTGATTGGGTAGAAGACATGACATAAGGGACATTACACTCAAATGCAGACAAGACATTCAGAGTGGTGGTTATCCAAGGTTCCCTCCATCCATGGTCCATGTCAGAGATATCATCACCCACCTCCTCAAACTACTTTCTACTGATGAAATTTTTATTCATAATGTCATTCAGTAAGCTTTACATGAGTCTGAAAGAGTTTCTACAATTCTGTAAGGCATAAACTTCCATTGTACACGTGGAGAAACTAAAATCCAGAGAAGTACGTCATGCAATTTTTCTTTGGTATAAGTGATGGAGTCATGATTTGCATCCAAAAGGAACCATAATTTTGTTCATTTTTGACTCCTTCTTATTCATCCCAGATGCCCAACCAGCCAGTTTGTTCCATTGAGTTGTCTGTCATAAAGTGTCTTGTATTCCATCTTCCTCTCATTGTTTCATTTTTATTTTTCACCTTCACCTATGCCATTTTACATTCCACCAGTGACGTGTGAGGATATCTTCAAATCCTGCCCAATTCTTGTTATTGTCCATTTCCTTGATTATTGCCTTCTGAGTGTGTGTGAAGTGGTAACTCATTGTGCTTTTTGTTTTCATTTCCCAAATGAAATGAAAATCCCAAATAGTAATATTGTTGAACATCTTTTCATGTGCACATTAACCATTGGTACACCTTTTTTTTTTTTAATCTGTCTTGAATTCTCTTCTGTCATGCATTGCCCCCACCACTCCATTGAAACTGCTCAGGTCCAGGTCAGCAGGAAACTCCCTATTGCTAAATCCAATGATCAATGTTCAGTCCCCATCTTTCTCTGTGTCTCAGCAGCAATTAACATATCCTCCCTTGAGACTGTCTTCACCTTGCAATCAACATTCACCATTCTTTTCCTCTTACGTAGGGGCTGCTCCTTTGTTTTCTTTACCAGTTTCTGTCTTATCTCTCTAACATCTCTATTCAGGAATATCCCCAGGTTTAGACCCAGGTGATCTGTCTTCATTATGCACTCTCATTTTCTTTCTGAGATTGTAGCTATGCAGTAATCCCTGAACCATATGACAATATTACCTTACATGGCAAAGAGAACTTTGCAAATGAGATCAAGTTTAAGGGTCTTGAGATGTAGATTATCTTAGATTATCTGGGTGGGCTCAGTATAGTCACATGAGTCCTAAAAGGTGGAAGAAGAAGAGAAATAAAAGTAGGTCAGGGACATACAAGGTGAGGACTTGTCCCACTGTTGGTGGCCTTGAAGATGGAGTAAGGGGCCCTCAAGCCAAAGAAATGCGGTAAGCCCTAGGAGCTAAGATAGGATCTCAGTTTACAACCAGCAAGAAAATGAGGATCTCAGTCTTATAACCTCAAAGAAATAAATTCTGGCAATAGCCAGGATGAGCAGGAAATAGATTCTCCCCAGGAACCTCCAGAAAAGAACATAGTCTAGTGACACACTGATTTTATTCAAAATAGGCTTGTTCCAGACTTCTGACCTCCAGTATGGTCAGACAATAAATTTGTTCTCTTCTACCTGCCTAAGTTAGTGCTGATTTATTATGATGAAAACAGAAAACTAATAAAGTTGTCATACTGTCTCAAGGTTTTAAATACATTTACTACTCTGAAATTTACAGCCAGATCCCTCCTATGGGTGCCACACTGTGAATATCTAACTCCTTACTTGACTGCTCCAGTAGGATGTATAACAGGAATCTCTAGATTTACTTTCCAACTACCCAAATAAGCTTCCCACACAGTCTTCCTATTCAAATAAATGCCACATCTATTACTCCATTTGTGGCAGCCACAAAACTTGGTGCCATCCTTGACTTTGTTCTTTTTCTCACACCCTACAACCAATCAGTGAGCAATATCTTGTTATTCAATGTATGTTTTTATGGTATAACTGTTTGCCACTTAACTGTATGACCTCCATCTCTCACCTGGATTATTACAGTAGACTCACAGTATCCCTGTGCCTATTTTTAGCCTCCTAATGTTTAGTCTCAAAGTAGCGGCAAATGATCTTTTCAAAACATCAGTTCCGCCATATTATTCCTTAGCTCAGAACTTTTTCCATGGCTCCCACTATACCTGCAAGGCCCTGCACCGTCTGACCTCATATCCCATGCTCCCCTCTTTCCTCAATCTACTCTAAGACATTGAGGTTTTTTCTATTTCCTTCAATAGAGCAGACATGTTCCTGCCTCAAGGCCTTTGATTCTGCCTAGAATTCTCTTCCTCCAGGTGTTTGCCTGTCTCATTTCCTGTCCTATTTCTGGTCTTTGCCAGTATGCTTTCTACTCAGTTGAGTCTGCCCTGGCCCCTCCCTCCCCATTTCAAACTGCATCCTCCTCCTGGTTCCCTGCTCTTCCTATTTCCTTCCTGCTCTACCTCCCTCAACACCACTTATCACCACGAAGTAAGGCAGGGTGAATTTTATCCAGCTGCCCTTTAATGACAAATATGCAAAGAAGGCCTCAACAAAGCAAAAATTAACAAATGGGGTCTAATTTAACTAAAGAGCTTCTGCACAGCAAATGAAACTATCATCAGAGAGAACAGACAACCTATGAACTGGGAGAAAACTTTTGCAATCTATCCATCTGACAAACGTCTAATATCCAAAATCTACAAGGAACTTAAGCAAATTTACAAGAAAAAAACAACCCCATTAAAAAGTGGGAAAAGTGTATGAACAGACAATTCTTAAAACACACACACACATGCGGCCAACAAACATATGAAAAAAAGCTCAACATTGTTGATCATTAGGGAAATGCAGATCAAAACCACAATGAGATATTGTCTCAGACCAGTCAGAATGGTGACCATTAAAAAGTCAAGAAACAACAGATGCTGGCAAGGTTGCAGAGAAATAGGGATGCTTTTACACTTTTGATGGGAATGTAAATTAGTTCAACCATTGTGGAAGACAGTTTGGCAATTCCTCAAAGACATAGAACAGGAAGTACCATTTGACCCAGCAATCACATTACTGGGTACATATCCAAAGGAATATAAATCATTCTATTATAAAGATACATGCATGCAAATGTTTATTGCAGCACTAATCACAATAACAAAGACATGGAATTGACACAAATGCCCATCAATGATAGGCTGGATAAAGAAACTGTGGTACATATACACCATGGAATACTATGCAGCCATAAAAAGGAACAACAGGCCGGGCGCGGTGGCTCAAGCCTGTAATCCCAGCACTTTGGGAGGCCGAGTCGGGCGGATCACAAGGTCAGGAGATCGATCGTGACCTTCCTGGCTAACACGGTGAAACCCCGTCTCTACTAAAAAAAAAAAATACAAAAACTAGCCGGGCGAGGTGGCGGGCGCCTGTAGTCCCAGCTACTCCGGAGGCTGAGGCAGGAGAATGGCGTAAACCCGGGAGGCGGAGCTTGCAGTGAGCTGAGATCCGGCCACTGCACTCCAGTCCGGGCGACAGAGCGAGACTCCGCCGCAAAAAAAAAAAAAGGAACAACATTGGGCATCTGGCAAGATGGCTGAATAGGAAAAGCACTGGTCTACAGCTCCCAGTGAGACCAATGCAGAAGGCAGGTGATTTCTGCATTTGCAACTGAGGTACTCAGTTCATCTCATTGGGAGTGGATGGACAATAAGTGCAGCCCATGGAGGTCAGCAAAAGCATGGTGGGGAGTTGCCTCACCAGGGAAGTGCAAGGGGCCAGGGCCCTCCTCCCCCAGCCAAGGGAAGTCCTGAGGGACTGTGCTATCTGGCCCAATACTATGCTTTTCCCATGGTTTTTGCAACCCACAGACCAAGAGATATCCTCATGAGCCTACACCACCAGGACCCTGGATTTCAAGCATGAAATTGGGCAGCTATTTGGACAGACACCAAGCTAGCTGCAGGAGTTTTTTCTCATACCCCAGTGGTGCATGGAACCCCAGTGAGACAGAACTCTTCACTCCCCTGGAAAGGGGGCTGAAGCCAGGGAGCCAAGTGGTCTCACTCAGCAGGTCCCACTCCCACGGAACCCAGCAAGCTAAGAACCATTGACTTGAAATTCTCACTGGCAGCACAGCAGTCTAAAGTCAACCTGGGATGATCAAGCTTGGTGAGGGGAGGGGCGTCCACCATTACTGTGGCTTGAGTAGGCAGTTTTCCCCTGACAACACTAAGGAGACTGGGAAGTTTGGACTGGGTGGAATTCATCACAGTGCAGCACAGTGGCTGTGGCTAGACTGCCTCTCTAGATTCCTCCTCAAGGGGCAGGACATCTCTGAAAGAAAGGCAGCAGCCCCAGTCAGGGGCTTATAGATAAAACTCCCATCTCCATTGCACAGAGACACTGTGGGAAGGAGCTGCTGTAGGTGAAGTTTTGGCAGAGCTAAATGTTCCTACCTGCTGGCTCTGAAGAGAGCCACGGATCTCCCAGCATAGTGCTCAAGCTCTGCTAAGGGACACATTGCCACCTCAAGTAGGTCCCTGACCTGGGTGCCTCCTGACTGAGAGATATCTCCCAGCAGGGGTCAACAGACACCTCATACAGGAGGGTGCCAATTGGCATCACATGGGTGCACTCTGGGACAAAGCTTCCAGAGGAAGGAGCAGGCAGCAATCTTTGCTGTTCTGCAACCTCCACTTCAGGCAAACAGGGTCTGTCTGGAGTAGACCTCCAGCAAATTCCAGCAGACCTGCAGAAGGGGGGCTTCACTGTTAGAAGAAAAACTAACAAACAGAAAGCAATAACATCAACATCAACTAAAAGGACCCCCAAACAAAAACCCCCTCTAAAGGTCATGAGCCTCAAAAATCAAAGTAGATAAATCCTGATGAGGAAAAATCAGCGAAAAAGACTAAAAATTCCAAAATCCAGAATGCCTCTTCTCCTCCAAATGATTGTAACTCCTCTCCAGTAAAGGCACTAAACTCAGTGGAGAGTGAGTTTGACAAATTAACAGGAGTAAGCTTCAGAAGGCAGGTAATAACAAACTCCTCTGAGCTAAAGGAGCATGTTCTCACCCAATGCAAGGAAGCTAAGAACCTTGATAAAAGGTTACAGGAACTGCTAAATAGAATAACCAGTTTAGAGAAGAACATAAATGACCTCACGGGGCTGAAAAATACAGCACATGAACTTCGTGAAGCATACACAAGTATCAAAAGCTGAATCAGTCAAGCAAAAGAAAGGATATCAGAGATTGAAGATCAACTAACTGAAATAAGGTGGGAAGACAAGATTAGAGAAAAAAGAATAAAAAGGAATGAACAAGGCCTCCAAGAAATATGGGACTATGTGAAAAGGCCAAACCTACGACGGACTGGTGTACCTGAAAGTGATAAGGAGAATGGAACCAAGTTGGAAAACACACTTCAGGACATTATGTAGGTGCACTTCCCCAACCTAGCAATACAGACCAACATTCAAATTCAGAAAATACAGAGAACACAACTAAGATATTTCTTGAGAAGAGAAACTCCAAGACACATAATTCACCAGACTCTCCAAGGTTGAAACCAAGGGAAAAAAATGTTAAGCGCAGCCAGAGAGAAAGGTCGGGTTATCTGCAAAAGGAAGCCCATCAGACTAACAGCAATCTCTCTGCAGAAACCCTACAAACCAGAAGAAAGTGGGGGCCTATATTCAACTTTCTTAAAGAAAAAAATTTTCACCCCAGAATTTCATATCCAGCCAAACTAAGCTTCATAAACAAAGGAGAAATAAAATCCTTAACAGATGAGCAAATGCTGAGGGATTTTGTCACCACCAGGCCTGCCTTACAAGAGCTCCTGAAGGAAGCAGTAAATATGGAAAGGAAAAACTGGTATCAGCTACTGCAAAAACACATCAAAATATAAAGATCAATGACACTATGAAGAAACTGGCTCAACTAATGTGCAAAATAACCAGCCAGCACCATGAGGACAGGGTCAAATTCACACATAGCAATATTAACCTTAAATGTAAGTGGGCTAAATGCCCCAATGCTAAATGCCCAATTAAAAGACACAGACAAGTAAATTGGATAAAGAGTCAGGACTCACTGGTGTGCTGTATTTAGGAGACCCACACAACACACATAGGTTCAAAGTAAAGTGATAGAGGAATATTTACCAAGCAAATGGAAAAAAAAAAAAAAAGGCAGGGGTTGCAATCCTAGTCTCTGATAAAATGGACTTTAAGTGAAGAAAGATTAAAAAAAAGAAGAAGAAGAAATGCATTACATAGTGGTAAAGGAATCAATGCAACAAGAAGAGCTAACTATCCTAAAAATATAGGCACCCAATACAGGAGCACCCAGATTCATAAAACAAGTTCCTAGAGACTGTCAAAGAGACTTAGACTCACACACAATAATAGTGGGGTACTTTAACACTCCACTGTCGATATTAAACAGATCAACAAGACAGAAAATTAACAAGGATATTCAGGACTTGAACTCAGCTCTGGACCAAGCGGACCTAATAAATGTCTATGAAACTCTCTACCCCAAATCAACAGAATATACATTCTTCTCAGCACCACATAGCACTTAGTCTAAAAGCGACCACGTAATTGAAAGTAAAACACTCCTCACAAATGCAAAAGAACGAAAATCATAACAAACAGTGTCTCAGACCATA